>NC_027750.1:4292618-4292907 GCF_000695525.1 Brassica oleracea var. oleracea | reverse complement strand
TATATGGAAAATCGGAGGGGATGAGAGTTTTGAGGTTTTGATCTAAAAAGTTCGGGTTTTGCATTATAATTCTGTTTGCACACGCATCGATCGATGCGTTTTTGTACAATTACGCATCGATCGATACGTTTATAAAAAAACGTACGAGATTTTCCGAGGATATTCCGAGGAACGCTTGAGATTTTGTTCGATCGATCGATGGTATAATCTAATCGATCGATCACATTGTTACGGCTTTCATCCATCTTAGTGATCGATCGATGCGTTTTTGGATATATATACATCGATC
>NC_027750.1:4292374-4292592 GCF_000695525.1 Brassica oleracea var. oleracea | reverse complement strand
ATTCCGAGGAACGCTTGAGATTTTGTTCGATCGATCGATGGTATAATCTAATCGATCGATCACATTGTGAACGCTTGAGATTTGGTCCCGGTTTCGAATCAACGAAATCGTTGAATCCTTAAGTTCTTTTTTTTAAAAGTTCAATTCATTTATTTCTTGGTTTAAATTTGTAAATTTGGCTATTTTCTATTCAGTCGGTTCCAAAGAAGAAGGGACGT
>NC_027750.1:4285910-4292009 GCF_000695525.1 Brassica oleracea var. oleracea | reverse complement strand
CTCTCGATTCTCGTTCCCGGACCAGAGCATCCTAAGAGATCACTTGATGTGTTTCTTCAGCCACTAATATATGAGTTGCAACAACTATGGGCTCAAGGTGCTGAAACATACGATGTTTCGTGTAAAGAAAACTTTCAAATGCGGGCAGTACTAATGTGGACAATAAGTGATTTTCCAGCATATGGTATGTTGTCTGGATGGACAACGCATGGAAGGCTATCATGTCCATATTGTCAAGATAACACTAATGCTTTCCAACTAAAACACGGAAGGAAAACGTGTTGGTTTGACTGTCACTGGAGATTCCAACCACCTGATCATCCATATCGTAGGAGTAGGAATTTGTTTACGAAGAACAAGAGGGTGTTTGACAGTCCACCTCCGGAAATTTGTGGGAATGAAGAGAAGATATCCCGACGAAGTTCTCCCTCGGTATATTCCGAGGAGTTTTCCGACAAACAAGTGATCCTCGGAATTTCCTCGGAAATATGTTTCCTCAGAATTCCGTCGGAAAATTCCGAGGGTTTTCCGAGGAAAGAAGAAATTCCGAGGAATTATTTCCGATGACTTGTTTCGTCGGTATGTCGTCGGAATAACGTTATTCCGACGAAATTCCGACGATTTTTTCCCTCAGTATCCTTGCTGTTTTCTTGTAGTGTTAATATCCAACTTTCAAGTTAACAAAAAGTTTTAAAAACTTAGTACTGTTTCATAATATAATTGTTATTTTGTTTCATTCAAGTAAAAATTTACAAACGTTTCTATAATTAAATGATGTATTTTTGAAATATAATGATTAATGTAAAAAATACAATGAATTTTTGTAATCCTGTGCTTATACTCAAAATAACTTATATTATGAAACAAATTCAAATAAAACATGAGAATATTTTGGCTGTAAAAAAACTATTTGTTTTCAGGAGAGATATAGTACACCCAAATATCACCTATAGTATCAATAAAAGAGAATAAAATAAGAATACATTTACGGGTGATGTTAATTACTTGTAGGTCACGCGTCTGAAATGTGGAGGGTTTATCTTCGCCATCCGTCTCAGCCACGTAATGGCCGACGCCGGAGGTCTCTCACTCTTCATAAAAGCGATTGGCGAGTTCGCACGTGGATGTCACGCTCCAACGATCCCTCCGACATGGGAGCGTCATCTTCTAAGCGCCAGAGTCCCGCCGCGTGTGACACAAACGCACCGCGAGTACGACGAACCGGCGGTGGCCGAGACAGAGTCCGCCACTGAAGACGAGGACACTCTGGTCAGCAAGTCCTTCTTCTTCGGCGGCGCAGAGATGTCAGCCATACGGGAGCTCCTCCCACCGGACATCGCCAACCGCAGCACAGGTTTAGAAACGCTGACGGCGTTCCTGTGGTGTCAACGCACCGCCGCTCTACGACCCGACGCGAACAAGGAGATGCGGGTCATATTCATCGTCAACGCGCGTCCCAAGCTTAAAAACCCAACGTTACCTCGAGGATACTACGGAAACGCGTTTGCGTTCCCAGTCGCAATCGCAACCGCCAGAGACCTAGCGGAGAAGCCGTTAGAGTTCGCTTTGAGACTAGTGAAGGAGGCGAAAGCGAGCGTGACTGAAGAGTACATGCGATCGCTTGCGGATCTTATGGTGACGAAGGGGAGACCAAAGTTCTTGGCGGACGGAGCCTACTTGATCTCTGACGTGAGAAACTTTGCGGATATCGATCTCGGAGTTTGGGGTAAACCGGTTTACGGAGGGATCGGTAAGGCCGGGGTTATGGACTCTCTGGGGTCTAGCTTCTACGTTTCGCTTGAGAACAGGAAAGGTGAGAGAGGGATTCTTGTGCCGGTTTGTTTGCCGGAGAAGGCGATGCAAAGGTTCGTGGAAGAGCTTGACGCCGTGTTTAACGGTCAGTCTGTTGTGTCCAGTGGAGGAAACAAAAGTCGTAAACTGGTCATGTCTTGTCTGTAAAATATAGTAATGATAAACTATAATACTGATGAATTGTATCGTGCATGTCTTTTGCTTTAGGTGTAAGATTTGCTTTCTCCACACTCAAGATTCTTTCCGACAATTTAACGCTCATCAGAGCTATTTCCGGTAACCTCCAGTCTAAAAAATCATTGGAATTGTAAACGACATATGATTTTTCTGGGTTTGCAACATTTTTCTTTCTATATGTTTCTAGATCGGACAACTTGGTCGTCGATGATTTAGCAAAAAGGCTCTTCAAGCTTATTTCTCTTTGTAACGGACATCACGATTTGGACTATCGTTTTGGGCTCATTTCTTCTTCTTAGTTTTCTAAACAAATATTCAGTAAAAAAAAATTTGATAGATATTTAGTTTTTAGGATAATTTGCAAAATACCCTATTTAGGAATTGAAATTTGAAAAATACATTGTCTTTATTTTTTTGTGAAAACTACACTTTTTTAATGTGAATTTACTTTTTGACCCCAATTTGATATTTCAATAATTAATATATAAATTTGAAATTAATAAGAATATTATAATTATTTATGTTTAGGATAAATATGTGTTTAAGATAAATATATGTTTAAGGTAGTTATCATGAAATTTATATAGATTTTAATTTATTTTGTTAACTTTTATATAAACACAAGTCAGGTCTTATTTTATACAAAATTTTCATTTTTTCTTGAAGTCGAGACCAAGTAAATTCTTCTAATATGATATTCACGTATGCGTTTATTTGTTTTACTTTGACTAACGAAAGAGAAGAACACTAATTATCATTCATCGCATTGGCTTGTTATTCTTCTCTTTAACGTGACAACAAAACCATTAACTCAGATCGAAGTAATTTCTATGTAATCTTCATTTAAGAGAATCTCGGTCCATTTAAAAAGGAACTAGAGTTTGACTCGCACGCCCGTGCGGATACTTATTTTCATTTTATATACATGAATATTATTTAAATATTTATTATTTAATATTTTAAACATTTATCATATTTTAAAATGTTTATAAACACAATAATTAAATAGTTTACATGCTGCAAAAAAAATATTGATTTGTGCGATATACTAAATCTTTAACAAATATTGACTCATTGATATATTTGAGTAATATTTTTTAACACGAAATCGTTTCACAAATGTAATAATATTTTAAATATTTTGATTAGATATAGGCCATGTGGCAAAAAATTTGTACATTAGAAAATAATATTTAATTATAAACATTAATATAAATAGAATCTTTTGTTGAAAATAATTAATAGTAACTGAAATGGTTAAATATATTTTAGAAATATTTGAAATATATATATTTTAGGCAAGATTTAGATAGACTAAAAATAAATATTCGATTATAAATAATCCATATTATTGTACAAGTAATTCAAAATATTTAATTCTTAACATGTATAGATTTTATTTTTGAAAGTAATTAATGGTAACCTTAATGGTTAAACATACATCTTGGAATATTCAAAATATATATATTTTAGACCTTACAAGCTAAATGTGTGAAAATTATATGATATTAGGAAAATATTACATAATATTATTAAAAATCATTTATAAATTCGATTTTTTCTAAAATCTAGCTGAATCATTTTAGGAAATATATTAAACACAAAATTTTAGGTGAAATTTATTTAGGAAATGATTTAGTAAAATAGGAAAAGACAAAATATCCATAAATATAGCTTCATTTAATACATCAATGACATGACATTGTAAATATAGTGAAAAATTAAGGGGTAATCTAATTTTGTACTCTCCTTTTAATAGATTAGATTGTTGATTCTTGTCATTAAATGAACGTATTTAATACGAGAAGGAGACGAGAAAACGAGACGCGTCTTGTTTTCTTTTATTTTTTTTTCAAAATAATAAAAAATAAATTTAAGATATCCCGTATATATTAATTGAAAAACATTAAAACATTTAAGTGTATCCACGTGTCATCACCAGAATAAAATTCAGAATCCTTAGAAAATATGTTGGTCCAATTAAGTATATATTATACTTTTCATTAAACTAATCATAAAATTAATTAAAGTGTACAATTACTATTTTCTTTTTTTTCCTTAAATAAAAGCTACGGAATTACAAGTATGACTAATATATATATGATAATTAATGATTCTAATAATAAAGATTTGATAACAATTTAGATCTCATCCACCGTTTTTGTTTAATTTTACATTATTAAAACAAATTTAACAATCAAATTAGCTACAAAATTAAAATATAGATTTTTTCGTATATGTTATATTTTGAATTTTAAAAAACAGCAAAATAACTAAAACTGTTAAAATTATTATGTTAAAAATTAATGATCAATGGTTTAACATCCCCTATATATTAATAGATAGACATTTAAAAAGTTTAGAACCTGTAGTTTGTACTAATTAAAAAAATGTCATGTTGAGTTGTCACGTACGTAATTGAAATGCAAATTTGTTTACGTTGCGGCTTGAAAATCAATTGATAATTTTGTTAATCCAAAATTAAATTGCTAGAGAATATTATATTATATAGTATGTTCATTATGGACCATTCATTTATCAAATTGAAATTTATTATATATTATTTCCTTAAATAAAACCTACGGAATTACCTAATGTGATTATGATATATATAGTAATTAATGATTTTAAATAATGAAGACTTGCTAATAGTCTGTGTACTATCTATCATTTTTGTTTAATTCTTTATTATTAAAATAAATGTGATTATGATATATATAGTAATTAATGATTTTAAATAATGAAGATTTTCTAATAGTCTGCATACTTTCTATCATTTTTGTTTTTTTTTTATATGTTGTATTTTGAATTTTTCAAAACGAGTTTAAATTACTAAAACTGTTAAAAGTCTCACATAAACTTTTGTGATCAATGTTTAAATTTTTTTCAATAATAAGATACAATAATAATAAAGTCATATAAATAAACATATAAATAAATAATTTTATTTTAATAGGTGTTTATGTTAATATATATATACATCATATCGTTTAAATTTAATTATATATCATATACGAAAGATAAGATTGATTGTTTTGATTTATTTATCCTTAAATTATTGCGAATAAACAAGAGCGGTCATTTGATTTATATGTGCAAGCCAATTTATTACATAATAGTAACTGATTTCTTAGTTATTTAATATATAATTATTATTTTATTATTTCATAATATGCAAAAAAATATAAAATAAGTAATAAATCTAAAATATTTATTTTGCACAAGACGCATATCTTAACCTAAGTATTCATCCCTTTAATAATTTTGAATCTTAAACATTTTCTAAATCTCAGGCCAAAATAAAATAAAAAATGAGAATAAACTCAAAAATTAATATTTGTATCGAGCAATAACCAAAACGACATAAAAAAGAGAAAAATAGCGAAGATAAATAGGATTGGCACGTGAACATAAACTTCTCATAACCATGATTAACTTTTAAATTGCTAAATCATGATATAAAATCGAGTTGACATAGTTTCATTGTAACCAAATAGTAGGCATGAGATTATTCGGCCTAAACGTTAGGTTTTTATGAGATAAATAATTTTTTGACCTAAAATATTTTTAAAAATAAGATCAGTTCATTAGTAAACAGATTATGTAATTAACAAAAAAATATTTTTAATAAAATTGTTTAATGACCAAAAATATTAATTCGATCAATAATGTAAATTTTATTTTCCATACGATATTTTGATATCTTGCATATTTGCATTGTTTTATCCATTCATTCATAAACATTTTCATCATAGAGATTAGGATTTAGACATGTTTAGGTTGCATTTTGCATACATGAGTCTCTATTAGGTATTGGAGTACCACATGAAGTTCTTGGAGACATTTGGGTGCATTTGGAGCTCAAAAGAGGTGATAAAGGTGATCATTGGACGAGCAGAGCGTTGGGAGCGACTTCCTGGAGCGACTACATGAAGTCGCTGTGATACCCCTCCCAGAGCGACTTGCCAGAGCGACGATCTAAGGTCGCTCGCGTTTCCATGGCGAGACGACACCCGATGAAGCCCGGAGCGACGTCCTCAGAGCGACACAGCCAGGTCGCTCGCGAGGAGACGACCCGGGAGCGACGTCTTCGGAGCGACACAGCCAGGT
>NC_027750.1:4261595-4285353 GCF_000695525.1 Brassica oleracea var. oleracea | reverse complement strand
TGATAGTTTGATTGATCATTTGCCATCCTTAGTTCGATACTTGATCACCCAAGGTCTAATCCCTATGCCCATGAGTTCTCTTTTCCCTTAGTCAAGAAAGTATCATTCTGTTATTGCTTTTTAGTTCTAGTCATAGCTTAAAACCCATCTAAATCATTGGTTGCACTTAGATTAAGTGAGTACTTGCATTCTCAGTGCTTTGATATCCCTCAGAACTGGTTCGACAATCACTATACTACAACATTTGTCTTAGGAGCCTTGAAAACTCCTAACATCATATTTCTTAAATAATTTTCATATAAATTTGCCATGCGTATAGCGCATGTCTAATCCTAGTATTAAGAAGATATGTGAAAGATATTGTGTAGTATATTAACAAGAAATTCTTTAACGATTTTTTTTAAATAATATTTTAAAAATGGTTTAATAGGAATTGAAAAATATTAAAATTGGGCAATTTGATAAATTTTTCTATAAATAAATGTATTTTTCAAAAAACTTAAACAAAGAAGTATTTTTTAAATTATATTTTTATTGAAGTGCATTTATCCAAATTTTCCCTTAGTTTTTTCCTAGGTTACTTACAAGTCCACAACAAGTATGAGTATGTGAGTAGTTATACCGATGGCAATTACATCATGGTTCATGTATCGAACACAGAGGAGGAAAAATAGAAGTAGAAAAAAAAACAGAAGGCATGACTGTTATCAAAAATATTTTGAGTTCATCTCAGACAGAGATGCTCTAAGACTCTCTACGTAACCCACAAAATAATGTGGTACATTAAACTCACTAACTAACATCTTATCCGGGGCCGGTCCTGGGCAAAGCCTAACGAAACATTGGCCTTAGGCCCCCAAAAATTTTGGAAAAAAATACATAGAAAAAAGCCCCTAAAATATTTTTTTTAGGCCCCTAAATTTACCAAAAAAAATTTTTAGCTGGAATTTTTTAAAAACCGCTTACAGTCCCCTAAATCTCAGGGTCGGATTCCTATCGCTTGTGTCAACTTCAATCTCCATCTTCTTAAACCTACCTCCCTTGGGATCATAGCGGAAAACATTAGCATGATCAGCTCTGCCACAGTTAAGTGCAAAAACAATATCACCCGTATGATTTATAATACCTTTCACACGTAAATTAGGCTGAGGAAGATTATGGATAGTCATCTCTTTGAAATCATGTAGTCCCGCTTCGAAAACGAACAAATCAACTGAAGGCACAATGCTGACAGATTGAACGGCTGTTGCTACCTTGCCATGATAGTTTATCAAAATTCTTGAACCGTTGTCCTTATTAACTAAAGGACTAAGATGCTCTGATACGCTAGCAAATATACCAACATCTCAGACTTCAAATCGAATCTCATTAGCCTCATTCCCATTCCCGCGTACGCAATGTAGTACACAAACCCATCAATACACAGACCGTTAGACTCAGGAGTATGAGCTATGCCACAATATATCAATCTCCATGGTTTAGCTCCCAATGTGAATACTAAAATATAAAGTGAGTTTAAACATTTCTTCTTTATCAAAAATGTTTTACTTTTTCGTATGCTTTTAAAAACATATTATAAACAAACCAAACTTAATAAGATTTAGATATTCAAATATAAATTTAAACTAAATATATAAGAGAACAAAATTTATGATAAACATGGTCAAACGTTTCATACTTTGCATTTTGAAATAAAAAAAAGATGTTGTACATAAAAGAAGAAGGTACATTTGCAAAATTTAGAGTGTGACTGACACTTATAATGATCAAACAATAAAGTGCATTAACAACTTTTATAGTTGTTTTATTAGAGTTTGGATAAAAATATTCAAATAATATGTCAGTACTAATAATGGTTTTGATTGTAAAAACAATAATATTTAAGTTAGAGTATAAAATTTTGGATTTTCGGGCCGGCTCTAACCCAAACGGGCTTAAGCCCAAAATACCCAAAGCGCAAATGGACTTAGCCCGAAATGCCCAATTTTTTGGACTTATAAAACTAAGCCCAAACCCGGTAATTCTTAGGGCTTGGAGAGTTCGGACTGCGGGTTTTGGCCCTAATTAACATATCTACTTGTAGTCAGTATTTGAAGTGATTTTATAAGCAGAGACAAACCAAGGCTTAGAGAAGTATTGTTTGGATAACGTTAGTTTATCGGTTTTAATTGAAGTTTGTATAAGTAGATAACCTAACGTCGGTTTGAATTAGGGCTGGGCAAATAAACTGAATTCGAAAATCCAAACCGAACCCGATCCGATAAAAATAAATCCGAACCGATCCGAACCTGGCATAAATACCAAATGGATCTTCTTTTATGATATTTCGGGTTATGGATATTATCCGAACCGAACTCGAACCTAAATGGATACCCGATAGAACCCAAACATTCAAAATTTCCAAAAAGAACTTGTACCAAACATGATCTCAATTCCTAATATGTATTCAAAATATATTGAACATCGAAAATAATTATATATTATATGAAGATTGATGGTTGAAGGTGGTGGTTGAAGGTTGAAGTTTTTAGATTTTGGTTTTGTTTTCATTAAATAATATTTTTCATTTCATGAGAACTTGGTTTTCGTTTTATACTTTCATTTATTTGGTTTTCCTTCGATCAATAACTATTTTTACCTTTCAATTGATTTTGAATGATCACATTTGATGTTCCTTTATTTTTTTTGAACCGATTTTATTTATGTTTTGGTTACAAAATAGGTACAAATCAAGTATTTTAAAACCGAAGAACCGATTTTACTTACTTTTTGGTTACAAAGTAGATATAAATCATGTACATTTAAACCGAAGAACCGATTGAGACTCGAACCAGTTTTTTGAAGATTTACTAACCCCGACCCGAATCCGATAGAACCCGAACCGAATTTTTATATAACCCGAATGGGGCTGATTTTGATAAACCCGAAAAACCGAAACCTGATTGGACTAAACCGAAATCCGATTGGGACCCCGAATGTCTATGCCTAGGTTGAATTAAGTAACTTAAATGACAACATGTGTATAATATAAGGATATTTTGTATGATACATGTGTATAATAAATGGCTGAATTTAGAATATGTCCAAACTTAAATGACAATATTTAATGGTAGATAAAAATAAGACTGTAAATTAATAGATTAGACGTAGAGTTGTAATGGATTATTTGTTTTTAGAAATCGTATTTACAAACTAGTTTTGTTAAGTAAACCCTGAAAACGTCAACATTTCCTCGATTTACAATTGCAGCATGTTTACAATGCTCTAGGGTTTTACCATCGTAGGATGCAGGGTCGGCTTAAAGGGGAAGGCAAGCAGTGCACCTGCCCCAGGGGCCAGGGCCCGCCTAAAATATTATGAATTTACTAATAATAAGGGCTCAGATTTGTATTTCTTTTTTAACAATAAGGGCACAACTTTTTTTAACAATAAGGGCACCATTTTAACCTTAAAATGCAAACCAAAATAATAAGTTTAGCTAATTTGTTTTTAAATTTTTAACATTCTTTATAATAATTATATTAAATTAATTAATTAAAGGGTCTTAAAAAAATTTTGCCCAGGGCCCTTCAACAAGTTAAGCGGACCCTGGTAGGATGTATATAACTAAGAAGGCAGAACGCGAAAAAAAAAAACGTGTTCATTCGTTTCTTCTCTCAACCATGGAAACACAAAGGATGAAGCTTACCAACGTGAAGTCAGATTCGCTTCCGCTTGATCTCGTGATGGAGATACTCAAACGGTTGCCGGTTAAAACCCTTATCCGGTTCCTTTCCGTATCTAAGCTATGGGCTTCCACCATCCGCAGTCGAGATTTTATGAAGTTATTCATGGATGTGTCTTTGACTAGACCTAAAGGTCTCCTCTTCTTGTTCAGACATGGATACTGCGGATCGGCTCTTTCCTCAAAAACGCATGAATCATCTTCTTTCACAGCTTTCCATGCGAGTTGCAACTCTTCACAATGGTCCACACAATGGTCCACTGTTTCTCCTTCTGTCCACGGTTTGATATGTTATGCACAAGCCACTAGACTTGTGATATATAACCCTTGCACTAGAAGATTCATTACCTTGACCCATACACTACTACTTGGGGTATGATCCCATCGAGAATGGATATAAAGTGTTGTGCGCCATGTTAGGTGGGATGCACGATTTAGTTAAAGTGTTTAGGGTTTTGACAGTGGGAACCGAGAGCTCTTGGAAGAAGATTGAAAACAATATTATTTCTCACGCTCCCTTCGGACAAGAGCTGTGTATAAGTGGTGTTTTGTATTATCAAGGTCTCAATACTGGCACAAAGATGTATGATTTGACAATCATGAGTTTTGATGTTAGGTCAGAAAAACTTTATCCTATAAAAGGACCTAGTAGTAGTAGTAGAAGTTATTATATGCACTTTGAGTCTTCAAAGTTGATAAGCTACGAGGAAAAGCTAGCTGTCCTCTACCTTGCAACGGACGTTCGATTGTGTGTATTAGAAGATGATGCTAAGGAGGAATGGTCGACGAAGACTTTTGTTTTGTCTACAACAATCCCGGCTATTACGATATGAAGACGAGTAGTGAACAAACAGTTTATATACTTGGAAACACAACAGAGGATACCGGCTATTGTGTAGAGTCTCTCTCATCTAACCTGGTAGAGAATCTCATGTTTTTGTAAGGATCATCTAAACAGTATTTGGTTCTTCAGTTTCTATTTTCTTTCATTTTTACACGTTTTCATGATTGTCAACAATAGTATATGTATGATGGTTTTTTCGCTATTTGCATAAACATAAGTACGATCTACTAGGAGTGTTTTCTCTTATCAATCATTAATGGAACCAAACTAGACAGCTTTGATTCAAGAGTACATTAATGGAATCAAACTAAATGTTTCATCCTGTTTCAAGATTAAACAGCTTCCTTTGGAGTTATTCTTCTTAAGAAAGAAGCTTTTAACGAAAAGCTAAATAAATTCTGAAGTTTATATTGCATCATCACAATACTCAACAACAACATATAAAAAAGGTTAGAACATTCCAAGAAACTCCTCTTGCAAACTAAGCAACTTACAATCTCACAAATCTTGAACACAAGAAAAACAGAAGCGTTTGCAACATCAAATTGATTCTAGACGAGTCTCTAAAAACTTCTTAAACTTGCTGCAACTATCTCCGGCAGTCTTAATAGCTATATTTTAGATGCAACCAGTAAATAATAATACTGTTTTCTTAAGTTACCTGCGGCGATCATAATCTCTTGGTCTTTCCCTCGACCGGGAACGCGAACTGCGCCTGCTTCTCGAGTCATACCCGCGTGACTGATTATAGTTTCTGTCATGCTCATGATGCCTGTCGCGATCTCTATTCCTACGGTCAATATCTCTACCACGGTCACGGCTATCTCCTCTGTCTCTCTCTTTACTTGATTCTCGCTCTCTGCTCCTCTCCTTTGATCTGTGATTGGTAGTTTCTCAGCGAAAATGTTGAGGAGTTAAACAAGTAAACCAAGAATTCATCTAAAAGATTAGGACCTCCTTTCTTCCACCCATTCCTTGTGAACTTTGTTCTTTTCCTCCTACAGAAAACAGAGAGAGGATAACTACACAGTCTACACTGAGAACGAACACACAAAAATTAAAGCAGAAAATCATATTGTTTATTATTACCTGAAGCTCTGCTAATTTGTCTCGGATCAGCATGTAACCCAAATGAAGCTTCCCTCCAAAATGATCAGCTAACCGACGATCACTAAAGCCAGCACAAAAGATTTTTTGGCATTGCTAAATGCAAATCAAAGATTGGTGACATAGATAAAGTTTAAAGGCAGCTCAATTATTTATCTCTAACAGGCAACAGTAAATCAAGAAAGAACGCACATGTATTAGCTGCAAAAGTAATCCTCGTAAAACTGGGCCCAAATAGCCTGCTGGTGACAAGGAGGTACAATAGCCGAAGTCAAATAATTAGCCACTTGCAACCGAAAATCTATTTCTAGCTTTCATTTGAAATGCCAAGGAGCCATAGAGCATAAACCGTTTATAGTAACCAAACTTAACCTGTCATAGATGCTCAAGAATGCTCCGCATATGTCACACAGACGCAGCTTCTGGTCTGTCTGCGATAACAAAGGAACAGAGTGTGAGGCTACCAACTAACAAAACCTACAAAAGAAATAGGGACTGCAGTTTCAACTTACTTGGTTGGATCCCCTGCAGGTTCTTGTCTAGGGGTAAGCTGAAAAAATGTGCAGGCAAGTTATTACAATAAGCATGCCCAACTCTTTAAGCAATTTACCCAAAACTAGACAAAAGAGAGATCCCTGTGTCGATAGAATTCAAAAACATCTCCACATTCTACAAGTGCTAAACAGAAAACGGAAAAAAACACAAACCTTCTTGAGAGCTTCAGCCTCTTCTAGTGCTTTTTGCGCCTCATCAACCATTCCTAGTTCGCCTGAAATAACATATAAATCTTGTAACTCTACGTTTTCTGTTTCCAACATTGAAAGGTAAGACGTTCTTTATGTAGGTATATAACTACATACAGACTGTTTCCGACATTGCAAATCACAAATGTTTCTTAAGCTCAGCTTTGTACATTCATAAATCATAATGATCACTACTTATTAGTTATTACGTCAAGTAAATTTTTAGATTAGCCACCAGAAATTTTTACGTTGGCGAAGGAAGTTGGTACGTAAAAATCATAAGAGGAAAATCAAGAAACAAAGAGGCCGCAACATTAAACCACTGCTATGGTCACTTAACTTCAAAATCATCTTATATAGCGAAAGAGATACAAGTTAGAAGATAGCCCCTTACCAAACTCTTCAGCTTTCTTTAATTTCTCATTGATCATCTCTTGAGTACGAGGATTGGGCGGAGGTAATGCTGCAGATGGCTGCTGAGCAGGAGTGGGCAAGGCTGCCCTATCTTTGTTGAAGGCCTCCAACAGCAGCACAGCCTGTAGAGAAACAAGAAAAAGGACTTGACTGTTAATAAATTACCAGACGCGGCGAATAGCAAAGCACGTATTCACATACCTGTAAGTCAGCTCTCTTAGTCCTCATCTCTTCAACTAATTTTCAGATCCGTTTTTCCTTCAAGATCTGCAATTTGACAGCATCATTTCTAAAGATAATAAAAGCATTCAAAGTTTTATACAACCACAACGATCATTAACAGAAGCTAGACATACAAGCCATTTTGTGAAAATTATCAAGAGAATATGATATTCGAATGAAAAAAAAAAAATTAGAAGGTGAAAACCATCTCACTCAACAGCACAGATTCAGATTAATGTTCCAAAAGATGAAAACCTAAACATATCACAACTTGAGCACCTGGTATATTCAAACAGGAAGTGGCAAGTTCAATTCTTAAACTGAGTGCATATGCATCTTGTAGCCTGATTAAAACAAATTAACTAGCGGAAAGAAGCATATATCAGAGACATTTCCGATCAGATAGCCTATTCTAGTCATTGTAGAGAAGCCTACCGAAACACCAACACAACTACAGTGCCCACGAAGGGAAAACATAACAAGTCCATTGTATGAGCTGTAATAAATTTCGAGTCATCAAACTATCACATGACCAAGCATTTATAACTATCTCTGGGGGAATTAAAAGAGTATCACATCACAGAATAGAACATCAATAGCAACACGGACTTCAAAAAAGGAAGGAGATAGGAACCACTGGTGGTCAATTAAGCAAATTAATTTTTTTTTTTTTTGTTTTTTGTAAATTACCATGCAGGTCTGCTTCCTGAATTTCAGGTGACTGCAGTAAAAACAACGAAATAATGAGGAAAAGCCCTGAGTTAAAAAAAAACAAACGAATTAAAACTTAGATGATATCACCTGAGCAACTTGGGTGACAGAAATAGCAATTGCAGCTTTGGCATTCTCTTCCTGAAGACGCTTGAGAGCCCTACCAATCTTCCTATCACACTCAACCTGTGTTTTAAATGGCGCATGGCGATCCAAGGCGACGAGGTGTGTGCCTTGCGCCTTGTCTATCGCATCTTCCAACACCTTTTGCCTTCGCTTCTTTATATCTAAAGAGTGAGTTAAAGCAACAAACACAGAGAAGTAAAGCTCCAGACTTAAAAAAAAAAGATACTCTTTCCTGAGCTGCAAAGAGTGCACCTTTGGGCAAGGGCTCATATCCATTTTCTGATAATATCAATAAAATAAAAGTCAAAGTCAACTCATAAACCAAAATTAGCAACACTAGTCACATGAATAAATATCAGTGAGCCCAACATGGGCATCGAAGAAGATACTAATTAGGGTCTTGGCATCGAGGATATATATATACTCACAGTCAACTGGAAGAGGTCGTGAGGGCAGAGACCAGAGAGGTAGAGACGACAAACGTCTCGGTCGTAGTATTTTCGATTCACCTCCGTTACGTCGCCGTTTCGATTGGCTCCCATGAGCACATCGAGCTGCTTTCTCATGGCGTCCATCTTTGTTATCTCTCACTGAATCGATTTCTCTCTTGGGACAGAGAGATTATTGGGTTTCGATTTGGTGTAAGAGATTTTCCTTTTTTGGTAATTATTTATTTAGATTTCAGTCTTATCACAATTATAGTCCCTTGTTATTTATACAAGTTTGAGATTGTCCCCCAACTTTTTGGGTTTTATTATCACTTTTTAAACGTATCGGGGTTTTTGTGTGAAACAAGGAAACTTTACAAATAAGTCGATGTTTACAATAATACTCGGGAAAAGCCCAACAAGGACCCAAATCTGGGTTTGGATTTGAAATTTTACGGGCCAAACTTGGGCTTCATGCAAGCATTTTTGTGATAGAATATCATATTTGATTATTGCCTTTCGGATGACTAGTTGTTATTCAAGTAGAGGTGCCAAGTTTGTGTTGGACTAAAAATGGATTAGATATCATTTGTGACCTGTGAGCTTTACTTAGGAGACAGGGAACGTAACTTGGCTTGCACTCTCCACCTCACCAAATATTCCAACTAATTTTAATTTTAAAACTATTATTAATCAGTATACAGATTTAGTCAACAGAAGGAATGAGAAGTAAATGGGAAAGAGATTAGGACAGTAGAATGAATGAGAGAGTCATGAAGCTTAAGTAAACCGCAACGATGAAAGGAAGACATACCAGCTGAAAAATGCTAGTGAGTTTGTTGCGTGAAAACTATATATTAAATAAAATTAATATAAAAATGAAAGCTTAGCTTGAAGGCAATGGAGACTCTACAACAAACTACGTACCATACAGAGAGAGAAACTTTACAAAGGGTTTGCATCATCTTCATTGATAAAAACCAACTCCTTCCTCTTACACTGAATGTCCTAGCTACGGTTTCGTTCTCTCTCACACTGCCAACGTCGCTGCCGCCACTATGGAAGCTAGCGCCGGTCTTGTCGCCGGTTCGCATAACCGTAACGAACTTGTCGTCATTCACAACCACGAAGAGGTAACTGATATTGTCTAACATTAATACAATATATTTAACTCCATTTTAAATTCTAGAAGATTCACAAGGCTAACGAGTAAAGTCCATAATCATTATAACATGTAGAACAGTGTTGGATTTAATTGTTTAACTATTTATTTATTTTTCTTGAATTTTTATTACTATATAGTTTGATTTCCAAGAGAATTTACTTAGTCGATCTAATAAATTATTTAGGATTTATATGATTATTATTGTAACAACAAAAACATATTCAGAAACAAAAAAGAACCCAGAGTTGTAACATGTTAAAGATACGTTATAAGAACGATAGAATACAAATTAATTTGTTGATTTAAACTTACAAATTATTTTTTTCTCAAAAAAAAAACTTACAAATTAATTTTCTGTGTTATTTATTAATTAATTATTACAGCCGAAGCCTCTAAAGAATCTAGACGGACAAGTGTGCGAGATATGTGGAGATCAGATTGGTCTGACAGTTGAAGGAGACCTGTTCGTAGCTTGCAATGAGTGTGGTTTTCCAGCGTGCAGGCCTTGCTACGAGTACGAGAGACGAGAAGGGTCACAGAACTGTCCTCAGTGCAAGACTCGTTACAAGCGTCTCAGAGGTAACCGCTCTCATGTTGTTCGACGAAATGCCTGAACGAAACAACAAAGCTAAGCTTTTTATTTTATTTTTGGTTTCTAAAGGAAGTCCAAGAGTGGAAGGAGATGAGGATGAAGAGGACATTGATGATATTGAGGACGAGTTTAATATCGATGATGGGCAAGATAAGCAGAAGCAGTCTGCTGAGTCCACGCTTTATGGGAAGATGAGCTACGGAAGAGGCCCTGAGGATGATGAGAACGGAAGGTTCCCACCTGTTATAGCCGGGGGACACAGTAGACATGTACAATGATATATGCTTTACATGATATTTTTTTCTTATACAAAAATAAGATCAAGTTTGTGTAGTTTTTGTTAATCTTTTGGATTTCTGCAGGTAAGTGGGGAATTTCCAGTTGGAGGAGGGTATGCGAATGGAGAACATGGGCTTCATAAGCGTGTGCATCCATATGCATCATCTGAAGCTGGTGAGTCTCTGCTCATTGTCCTCTGTAGCATGTAGTAGACAAGACAATATGTTTTGTTAACCATATATTTAGATATTCATAATATGTGTTTGTGCGAATAGAAGAATTTGTCATGGAAACGATAACTTACTTATAAAAATAACGTGGTCGTCTCACAGTGATGCTTAGGGTCACTTAGCATGCAGAAAAAGGTTTATGAGGCATGCCATGTAGGTATTGAACAGTTTGGTAATATATAGGGACATAGTTCTGTAAATAAGGATTTTAGGCTCTTACATTGTTTTATGAAAGTCATCAGCAGAGCCTTGGTTGAGAAAGAGCTACTTATTTTAGCAAATTTCAAGAAAGTATATAATGAATTTGATTCAAGTGGAAAGCAAATTATGTAGAGATTTCTGATAACATTTTTTATTTGGTAGGCAGTGAGAGATGGGATGACAAGAAGGAGGGAGGATGGCGGGAAAGAATGAATGACTGGAAGCTCCAGCAAGGAAATCTTGGACCAGAACCAGATGATGATCCTGAGATGGGACTGTAATGCCTCCACAAACATTTGTCTGCTCCTTCAGTTCTTTTTTCAATGATTCGTATTCATGCTTACAATCTTTTGAATTTTGTTCCGAAATGTACGCAGGATCGACGAGGCAAGGCAGCCACTCTCGCGGAAAGTGCCCATTGCCTCAAGCAAGATCAATCCATACCGTATGGTCATCGTTGCTAGGCTTGTCATTCTAGCAGTTTTTCTACGGTACAGGCTCTTGAACCCCGTGCACGATGCTCTGGGGTTATGGCTGACCTCTGTGATCTGTGAAATCTGGTTCGCTGTCTCTTGGATTCTTGATCAGTTTCCCAAGTGGTTCCCCATTGATCGTGAGACCTATCTAGATCGTCTCTCCCTCAGGTAAAATCCACATATTCTCAAGTGGAAGCCTTAAAATCTAGGAAGTTGGAGTTTTAATAAAAATATTTTTTTTGTTTACACAGATACGAGAGGGAAGGTGAACCAAACATGCTTGCACCTGTAGATGTCTTTGTCAGTACGGTGGACCCGATGAAGGAGCCTCCTCTCGTCACATCCAACACCGTGCTGTCAATCTTGGCCATGGACTACCCAGTTGAGAAAATCTCCTGCTACGTCTCTGACGATGGTGCTTCCATGCTCACATTCGACTCTCTCGCAGAAACTGCTGAGTTTGCAAGAAAATGGGTTCCCTTCTGTAAGAAATTCTCCATAGAGCCAAGGGCACCGGAGATGTACTTCACGTTGAAGATTGATTATCTTAAGGACAAAGTCCAGCCAACGTTCGTTAAGGAACGCCGAGCCATGAAAGTCAGTGTCTATTACCTGGGATCAAGTTATATCATCACTTTGGTTTTTCACTATAATCTAAATTTTCCACTCGGTAAATTGATTTTTTGGCAGAGAGAGTATGAGGAGTTCAAGGTGAGGATCAATGCTCTCGTGGCGAAAGCCTCAAAGGCTCCTATAGAAGGTTGGATCATGCCAGATGGAACGCCTTGGCCAGGGAACAACACAAAGGACCATCCAGGTATGATCCAGGTCTTCCTCGGCAGCAACGGTGGGTTTGATGTGGAAGGAAACGAGCTCCCTCGGCTTGTGTACGTGTCACGTGAGAAGCGGCCTGGTTTTCAGCACCACAAGAAAGCTGGTGCCATGAACGCCCTGGTACTTTTTTTTGAATTGCCTTGGACCAAATTTATCCTGAGTCTTGGGCCTAACATGACTTAACTTCTTCTTTCTTCTCGATACTTCTGCCAGGTTCGAGTAGCAGGTGTACTCACAAATGCTCCATTCATGCTGAACTTGGACTGTGATCACTACGTGAATAACAGCAAGGCCGTGAGGGAAGCAATGTGCTTTTTGATGGATCCTCAGATTGGAAAGAAGGTCTGCTACGTTCAGTTTCCTCAAAGATTCGATGGTATTGACAGGCACGATCGTTACGCCAACAGAAACACAGTCTTCTTTGATGTAAGACACAATCCACATTTTCTTCAACTTCTAGTCTATATTATAAATGCACCATCGTTCTTACCCACCTATGCTTGTTACAGATCAATATGAAAGGTCTAGATGGAATCCAAGGTCCAGTTTACGTTGGTACTGGGTGTGTTTTCAAACGACAAGCTCTGTATGGTTATGAACCACCAAAGGGTCCTAAACGTCCCAAGATGATAAGCTGTGGTTGTTGTCCTTGTTTTGGGCGCCGGAGAAAGTCCAAGCATGAGTCGAATGGCGACATAGCAGCCCTTGGAGGTAAACTATTCCAATAAACTTATAAAAATCGGCCAAATCTTGAAGTAGGTTTAGTTTATGTGGGATTGTTTCAGATCTGATAGTGTTTGTTTGGCAGGAGCAGACGGTGATAAGGAGCATCTGATGTCTGAGATGAACTTTGAGAAAAAGTTTGGGCAATCATCTATCTTTGTAACCTCAACTTTGATGGAAGATGGTGGTGTTCCTCCGTCATCAAGTCCTGCAGTGCTCCTTAAGGAGGCAATACATGTCATAAGCTGCGGTTATGAAGACAAGACTGAGTGGGGAACTGAGGTAATAATACTGAACCGTTAAGTAGCACCTCGTTTGTGATTTTGAAGCTGGCCATAGTAACAAACTTTTGTGTATCTCTGAATTGTAGCTGGGTTGGATCTATGGCTCTATCACTGAGGATATTCTGACGGGTTTCAAGATGCATTGCCGTGGCTGGAGATCTATTTACTGCATGCCAAAGAGAGCTGCGTTCAAGGGTTCAGCTCCTATCAATCTATCAGACAGGTTAAACCAGGTTTTGCGTTGGGCACTCGGGTCTGTTGAAATCTTTTTCAGCCGTCACAGCCCTCTCTGGTATGGCTACAAAGGAGGCAAACTCAAATGGCTTGAGCGTTTCGCCTACGCCAACACAACAATCTATCCGTTCACATCTATTCCACTCCTTGCCTACTGTATTCTTCCAGCCATCTGTCTCCTTACCGACAAATTCATCATGCCACCGGTTAGTAACTCATTTGATAAAAGCGTTTTGGAAAGCTGCATTAGCTTCGCTAACTATCTGTTTTCCCGTTTTTTTCCTCCAGATAAGCACATTTGCTAGTCTCTTCTTTATCGCATTGTTCGGGTCTATCATTGCAACGGGAATCTTGGAACTGAGATGGAGTGGAGTGAGCATTGAGGAGTGGTGGAGAAACGAGCAGTTCTGGGTCATTGGAGGAATCTCAGCTCATCTCTTTGCTGTTGTCCAAGGTCTCCTCAAAATCTTAGCAGGCATTGACACAAACTTCACAGTCACATCAAAGGCAACAGATGACGATGACTTTGGAGAACTTTACGCGTTCAAATGGACAACTCTGCTTATCCCTCCAACAACGGTCCTCATCATAAACATCGTTGGCGTCGTTGCAGGCATCTCTGATGCCATCAACAATGGATATCAGTCTTGGGGACCTTTGTTTGGTAAACTCTTCTTCTCGTTTTGGGTGATTGTTCATCTCTACCCATTCCTCAAAGGTCTGATGGGAAGACAGAACAGAACACCGACTATTGTGGTGATTTGGTCGATTTTGTTGGCGTCTATCTTCTCTTTGCTTTGGGTGAGAATTGATCCTTTTGTGATGAAGACCAAAGGACCTGACACTTCCATGTGTGGCATCAACTGCTGAAGCAAAATCAATTTTTTTTTCTTCTGAAACTTTTATGTACTTTTGTCCAGAGTGTTTTCACTTCTCGTTTTGGATTTCTTAAATGGATTCTGTTTATTGTATGTTAACCAGCAAAACGGATGCATCTGGATTTGTGGTAAAGAAACTATTGCATTGTAAAGAAGCTCGACTAAAATTACTTTTTGAGTTGCAAATTAGAAAATTCACAGATAACTTCTCATTCTCAGAGAAAGTACTTGAATGCAGAGCTTTAAGAGAGACTGAGAAATTTGTTTTTTTAACCGTGGAAATTCACAAAAACAAAGTCACATCAAAAGGCTAAACACACTCACATTTCATAACACTTTCAACCTGAATTTCATTTGACAGAAGTCCCACAACATTTAGAATTTTGAATTGTCTGAGCTTTTTTAGTAAGAGTCTCATTCTTTCGAAACACCAAGGATCCACTGGGAGAGATGAGTCAAGTATGGCTCAGCCTGAGAGCCTTTGCTCAAGACTGGTCCTAAGCTCTGCAACTCCGAGTTGAATTCCCTTTCGAAATTGCTGGTAAAAATGCGAAACCGGTATATTAGAACAAACCGTATTATGAAGTTCGAAAGTAATTAATGGAAACAGTTTTTGTGGAGAGGTTGATAAAAGGGTAAAGATTCACCAAGAAAATAAAGATACAGCTCCTGGTTACTACTTACAATATGGACTCTGTGACGGTTGCGTCTCTTATCATTGTCTTCTGGGAATGAGACTGGCTATTGATGTCGATGGACGATGATATCAGCCACTGTGTAGCTGCAGCATATTGGAGGCACACCGATTTCAACTTCTCCATTTTCTGTAGATATAGAAAAACATCACGCTGTTACTACTGCATTCAAAATTCTCTACTACATAGAGAAGTACATCAGTACGCTGATCCTGAGAAAAGATAACATTGACTGGAACAGCAACAAACCTTGAGGACATCAGGTAAAAGAAGCAAGCATCCTCTCAGACATTTATCAAGAAAGAAGTCGTGATGCTGTATCACCTGTAAGATGAAGGCACATTATTTCAATAAAGCATGTTTTCTCATACAATTATGACAAAGCAGACTCCTCCTGCACTTACCTCATCTACGCTCTTTGTCGATTGTAGCCTATCATGCATCACATGCCAATTTGGTTCGAGAACCTGAAAAGTCGTTCCACATAAGTGCAAGCAAATGCAACACTGGAAGAAATTGGAGAGCCAAAAAATGCGCTAAATGAAACAATCAAATCATGTCATAACTAATTACGTTTTGAATAAGCTTGGTGTGTTTTCTCTCAATTGTTCCATTATTCCATTATACTAGCAAACATAAAATTTTAAAACAAACACAAGAAAAAGAAAATTCACGACTTGCCTCGAATGTGAGATAATGTAGAAGGCTACTGATGAATTTAAGCATGCTACGGCAGAGAAGTGATGATCTACGAATTGCTGTACCGTTAGAGTTCATAGACCGAATCCCCTTTAGAATCACATAGCAGTTTGTTAAATCAGCAAATAAATTAAAAAGGTTTCGATAGAAACAAATTCCCAAGCTGGCAATATAATATTAGTTCATACTTGATGTATCTGCCAAGCACCACAGAGCTGGCGTTCCACATGTTTGCAGTGAAAAAGAAAGCGGAAAATCAACTGGTACTTTGACAGGGCTTTCTTTGATATGACAATAGATAATGGCCACTGAACCTGAAACACAAAGCCACAATCAACATATCAAACATCATTGACAGTTAAGCGGATACAAACAGGTAGCTGCAGACAAGGGAAGAGAAGAGCAAACCTTGTAGCTCAAGGAAAATGTCTCTAGACCTGTGATGCTCACTGGGTCTTCTATACTATTGCTATCAGAGTCCTTGTGCATTCCCAAAGTCGTAAGCAATGAAGCTCGATCCTAAGATATGAATGCAAAAAATGAGAACAACTTGTGTACAAACTTAGTTAATTGATCACATCCAGGAGGAAAAGACAAATTGACTGCTCACCACACAACAAGTCAAATCCTCGTGGCGAGGATCTGCTGCAGCCGCTGTAGTACGTAGAGCAAGATCTAGCAAAGACTAAATAATAAAGATATATTCAGAATCCAGAAAGTATAGAACCAAACAAATAAACAATGCGGACCAAAGTACCTGCAACTTTTCAACAGATATTCCATGCACTTTTTTGTTAAGCTCATCTCGAGCGATGTCCATAAAATGAACCAAGAAATCACCCTATAGTTTATTACATTGTTATACCAAAAAAATAATTAGAAATTAAACAGATGATAAATTATCAATCACATAGATAAATTTGTGCCTAGAAAAGTATAATAACTCTGAAGATCCATAAGTAGAAACAGTATACCTGATCGAGAAGAAGATAGTGCTTTATAGAACGAAGCCTTCCAATGAGGTCATACTGAATCATACACTAATGGTCAGTGCATTTACACGGAATGACATCAAAGAAGCAGTCATCATAACACAATTAGTTACCTTATCCTTGATGAGACTAACAAGCTCTTTACTGGCAAATTCGTGAGCAGCCTTTATGCATTCAAGATAGTGATGATTTGAACCAAATATTGTTAGCTTAGATCTCTCTGAGATTGGGACCTGTCAAAAATAACAGTCAATATCATAAACACTGTTAACTGTTTTAATTACAAGAAAAATTCGTCCACACTCATACCTGAACATTGTGCCCACATTCTCTCATAACGTTTAGATATTTCCCAGTGGTCAATATTGTTGCAGCAATGTTTGCAAGGAAGCCAGGAATAGTCTCCTTGAGGCTGTATCTTTGGCTCCAATATTTAGCCGTAGAGTCCTGACTGAGGCTCTCCTGCACAAAAGAAACTTGAAATTGTAAGGTCAAGCAATTGACAATTGTGCAGGCGAGCTGAGCAAAAAAAAAAAAAAAACAAAGTACCTTTTTAAGTAACCTGTTCTCAGCAATGAAAAACTCCCCATACGGATCATCAATGATCCCTTCATAGACCCACCTAAATTGAACACCAAGTACAAGTCAGTCGACGGATGAGATTAGAGAAAGAAAGAGGCATGGGAAATCAACCTTTCCAATATGCTCAGGTATGCATTGCTTGCACACTCGGTCATTTTCTCTAACAATGACCTCACTGAGTTATCACCCGCCATCGCTTTAGCCTAGGCATAACAGTCGTCGAGGTTAGGACATAATAATTCAAAGGGTATTTTTATAACCAGAGCAAGAATTTACCTGGCTCTGCAAGAGATTAAGCACAGCAGAACCCACAAAATTCTTTGCCGAAGCCTGATGAATTACTGCAGCCAATGCGCGCATGGATCCCATCATGGGCTGAGAGGTACACAAACAATCAATCAGCTTTACTTTTTACAGAATTTATAGCTTGGATTAAACAACAAAACAAACAAACAATCAAGACGGACCTGACAGTAAAACCATAATCCTTGGAGAGAAAGTCTTCCAAGTCGAAACTGATGTTCCAGTTGTGCCACCATAGCTTGATAATCCTAGTAAAAGAACGGATGGTTAAAATACTTTCAGCATTAGCAAAGAATGTTGTCAAATTACCTCAACGCTAACAAGGAATGATAGCTCTCAGTTCAAACAATGCAATAGATATTGGTTAGACACAAAACAATGTGAACCAAAAAAAAAAAAACTCAAAACTCAACATGTGAAATGGGAAGAAGGAAGGCAGCAAGAGCTATTCATGTCACTTTAGATGTTCATATATATACAAATATGCACACTCCGAGATGTGATAAAGACACCAATAGTTCTAAATTGAACTTTCCAAGCTTATGCTTTTAGTTAACTAAGTAAATCCCCAAAGTTGACTATCAATTTGTGGAATGTATATCCAGTTCGCTTCCCCCACATGAAACAGTAAGGGAAAGAAAAACAACTCAACAAACAATGCAACACAGTTACCACAAAGGTAGCAACCTATATCACATACAAGGAGGAGTGCCCTGAGTGCAGCTGCGAATGCATGGTTGACTAGCCCGTTCTTGAACTGCGAGCTTGACTCCACAAATTGGTCGATCAACAGAAAGCATTCACATAGAGGGAATATTCTTTTCGCCAATTCCTGCAAAATTTGAATATACTTACAATGTTATAATTTCTTATAGCATCTCTAAATAACATGGTTAAAATCACAGGTTTTCAGCAGTTGATTACTGTAGATCATCTTGCTTAAAAATGTTCGGAATAAGAACTACAATTTATTGTGTTGAGTACTACTTGCCTGTAACGCCAAATCCATAGATGGATCAACTTGGAAAGCTATACTCTCCTCCTTGCCATGAAATCTTTTAATTGATATATATCTCCCTTCAATTCCAACCATCGCAGACAAGAGATCATCAATGACAATAAGTTCCTGCACACCAAAAGGTTTAAAATGAAGTTACTGGAGCAGACATAAACATAAGAGGATGATACCAAGTCCCAACCTAGCCTAGTAAGTTCCACAATTTATTTGCATCAGACCAATTACTCTATAGTCTATGCCACAAAAAGGAGAAGTCATCTCTATCTACAAATTAACGCCAACTTGTAAAAACTAAACACTTCAAAACCAAATTTTAACTATCTCAAGGTAACAGAATAAATGGAAGCCAAGAGAAGAAAAGAAAGGACAAGAACACAAACCTGAACCGGTGTGTCATAGCAGCCTATAGCCTGGTCTACTCCAGAATTGCTGAAACCAAATGAATCATGGACAAAACACAAACATAAAGATTAGTCTAAAGTAATCAACTTTCAGCATAGAAACAACTCAGAATACCTAGACGAGTCCGGAGTAAACCGCTTTGAATCATCAAATCTAGAGCTTGCCCTCGTTTCCTGAGATTAAAAAAAAAACAAAACCCATTGTCAAAGCTAACAACTTTATTCTCTTTATAAAGTTAAACAAACCAAAAAAAAAAAAAAGAAGTCGAAAATTCAAATTTGATTCGAGAGAATTACAGAACAAATCCAAAAAAAGATCTAGAGATGGAGCAACCTGGTGGAAGCGGCCGGTGAGGAACGGCCTGTCTTGGTTCCAGCGAGGAGTCGTAGGGCACGAGATTGGCGTCATTGGTTCCATTGCTTCGCTTCTCCTTCACTGACTGCAACTAAAAAGCTTTATGGGCTAAAGGAAAAAGAGACACAGATCAGTTAACCATCCCGGTTTTCTTTAAACCATAAAATCATACGTTGGTAAACGTACGGTTTGAAAGGACCGGAATTTCAATTCGAGACCAAATTCAAAAAAAAATCAAAACGCTGTGCGTTTAAGAAGATAATTAAAAAAAGGTCTGGGATGAAATATAATAAATTAAAAGTTTGAGGTTGAAAAAAAAAAAAAAATCCGGGGTAAAAAATATAAGAACTAAAAGTATAGGATAAAAAAATGTAACCTATCAGACAACCGTGCGACCACCCTAGCGAGGTCAAGACCATGCTAGGTAGCGATCCTCTACGGCGCAGAGACTCCGAGGAGAATCGTAGCCGTTAATCACACTCAAATCGCACAGCCATGAATCATCATCAGGTTTTAAAGGCCTGTCTCCTTAGAAATCAAAGACACAGAAGTTCTCCCTATAGAACAGATCCTGTTCAAGTAAGGTCGTGACCACTGATGCTTC
Source organism: Brassica oleracea var. oleracea (assembly GCF_000695525.1). Classification (NCBI taxonomy): domain Eukaryota; kingdom Viridiplantae; phylum Streptophyta; class Magnoliopsida; order Brassicales; family Brassicaceae; genus Brassica; species Brassica oleracea. Next base: position 4,265,489 of record NC_027750.1, on the reverse strand, counting down.
CTAAACATATATAAACAAGCCAACTCTTCTTTGAGTTTCCGATGTGGGACTGTCGTTTTCCCACTTATTCAGGTAATTAATAAAAGAGAACAGAATTAGATCTTGAAAAATCATCACGAGTTTGGTTTCAATGTTGTGATTTTTTTTCAGGAGGAGATGACTACTACACTCGCGTTTGGAGTATCAAATCTGGTCAACTTCTGTCTGAGAATAAAATTCTTTAACACAGTTCCTTCAGTTGTGTGTTGGTCTTCTGTTGAAGGTAACTTACTTACACAATGATCCTTCTCCTGCTTCTTTACGTTTTTCTTATTTATCTTATGTGGAATCAGAAACTTGTAATGTTGGATTTTTCAGGGCAAAGAGACTTGAAAGATGGCGGCATTGTCCATGGGGGCATGGCTTGGATCGCATAAAGGGATATTCAACATGTTTTAAGACATTCACAGCTTAACAAGAGGTTGCAAGAGATTCATATTCCAATCGATACCAGCAGCAACCGTCGTGATCTTGAGGATACAACAGTTTTCCTTTAGCCTTGTAACAGACTAACAGTAGTAGTAGAATCAGTTGCTATGAAATTGTAGAAAGTTGCTTTGAAATTGTAGAAACTCCAGTTTTTGAAAGATATAACAGCAAAGACTTGCTTGTGGAATCTAATCTCGTGTTCATAGAAATTGTCAACTATTTTGACTACGGTCCTCCATGTCCATTTTACTCATAGGGTGAATTTGCTCAATATATAATAGAGGAAAGAATTAAGAATATAGCAATTCTACGGTAGCATTCGGCAGATGGAACAATTTGCACATAAATATGACTGAAATCTCTTTCTAAGCGCGTGCAAGTGAAGTTATTGACACTCCAAAATTAAAGCTATCATACTATAGTCAATCACACAAACACAAATGAATTAACTAGTTACAAGGTTGAGTTTCATCCACTACGTGACTATATTATACATGATTATGATATAGTATAGAATACTCGATACAATCACATAATTTTGTATATATGAAATTATTTTTTATTAATAAGATTCAGAAGGTGTAAGAATACATATGATATGAATCATTAAATCATTAATCACTTGAATGTTTCTGTAATAAAATAGAACTTAACAAAAACACTTTAAAAAATGAAACATATTTATGTTATATTCTATGTTCCTATTAAAATAGAATAATGCACTGCAATTGTAATTGTTTTTCTCCAGAAGTTATCATATCTGTAGAAATCAAAGTGGATTAACAGTTCATTCATTGACCTCATGTATCGATCATTGATGCATTCAATTGATATGAACGAAGCCACCGCCGATCTCTGCTTACCACCATTGTTGGAGCCATCGTCGTTACTGCTTATTCTCAATGACTCTTTTTTATTATTTCATTCTTCATGTGAGTTATATATGAGTTATGTTTATTTGTAATCCTTACATAACAAACAAAATATCAAAAAAATCATGTGGTTAATGAAACATACGCACTGGATAGTTTTGTCATTAATACATAATATATAGACAATATCGTAGCCATCAACTTGTTATGTGTATAGACTTAATATTTTTTCCTGTTATGCACATGTTCCCTAATTTCCCTTACTCATATATGTTAGGTTGTTCTTGTGTAAGGCAAACAAATCATAAGCTCTTCCACAATCTCCTCGCTACAAGTCAGATTTACCGAAGCCTTCTCATCCATATACTTGTCAACTGTTTTTACTTGACTTCAACTTTTCTTGAATATCTGTCCACTTAACAAACTCCACAAGTAAAAGATTCTCAAACTGTTCCCTGTGAAAAATCATGAATAATTATGTTTTGAATGTTAATACGTGACTAACAATTGCGTAGCTTAAAAAACAAATTAAGTGATGATTGGTTTAACTCTAGATATAGAATTTTGTTGTAGGATTCATTTAGTCTGTAGATTTTATTATTGTAACTGTATGTTTTTTTTTTCTGTATAAAATACCTACTACAACTTTTAAATCATTTTAATAGTTGTTTTAAGAAAAATAAATAAAAGATGGTGTAATTTTGATTTTAGGATTCATTAAATTATTATATTCTGATTGAAAAACAAACACTATAAAAATGTTGTAGACTTTATCATAACGGGTTAAGAGCTTAAGATTCTTAATTTACAGTTGCATAAAATTAAAGAATTTTATCTTTACATGTTCATTCTCAATAACACTACAAACGAGAACAATAACTAATATTAAAAAAGCGTTGAAAAAATCAAGTTCTAATAATTGTTTGATTTCAAGTCCGTTTAAGACAGATTCTTCTTCAGCTATGGTTTCCAGCTTCGGTTTCTTAGACTTCGAATTCGAGATTCTATGCATAAACTCCGCCGCCGAAAACTCATCAATGTCTTCTAAACTCATCAGCTTAGATCCCGCCGACATCATCTTGACGTCATCCTCTCCCTCCGGCGAAATCCTTCCGTTGTGACAGTGTTTCACGGCTGTTTTGACTCGTCGGCGCTGTTGTTTCTTGGCGGCTAGAAATAACCGAGCCATCATTAATTCAAAATAATCTTCAATCACTATGTAATTTAGATTATATTTGTTCTGTATAGAATCTTTATATATAAAGTTAGATTTTTCTCTTCTTATGACAAGTGGCAAGGGGGTTTGATGACATGTGTCTTTCATATTTTTTTTTTACATTTTAAATCCTTTTTCTTATAGATTATTGCAATTTAGCGAAGTACTTTCTAATTATGCACTATTTACTCTTTTAATATTAACCATCTTTGTATAAAATTTGATAATTTATTTTATTGGTCACTAAAATTCAAGATGAATAAAAAATAAATAAATAAAATAAATAAATAAATAATTTTAAATATTTTTTATTATTTTTGTTATTTTATCATTTTCTATTATTTTATGATGAGAGGATTCATGATGAGGAAGAAGAGAAGCATGACGAGCAAAACCAAGATAAACTTATGTATGCAGACTCTCACAACAGGATATGTATGATTCGGGAAGAGGCGGTCGGTATGGATATCGAGGAAGAGGTCGTGGTAGACTTGGATATCAACAAAAAAGATATTATAGGCAAGAGAGAGACACATCAAAGGTTGAGTGTTACCGATGTGTTAAGATAGGTCACTTCGCTCAGAACTGCCCTACAACTTCCACAAATAACCAAACTAATAAGAAAAAACTACAATACAACGCATAATCTAAACTTACAACTTCCACAACCAAAAGAAAAAAACCAATTATACTATAGTAACACTAACTCAATAAAAGTTTGGAGCCGGAAAAAGATCAACAAAGAAAACTAACTTACCTCATCTTACCAATAATATCATGGATAGAACAAGCAGATGTTAGAAAAGATAAAAGGATATTCCTTCTGTTCCAAAATATTTGATGTTTTGAGTGTATGAACAAAAATTAAGGTACACACTTTTTTCTAAAAGAAACATTAAAAATATAAACCAAAATTAATTCATCCAATCCTTAAAAATAAATATAAAACATCACTGGTCACACAGTTTTCAATAAAATTTAAATTAATATAAAATATCAAAACATCATCTATTTTGAAACATCATAACTTTTCTAAAACATCATCTATTTTGGAACAGAGGGAGTAAAATATAAGACAAAACATTCCTCCGAGCTCAAAGGAGCGTGATCAAGCACCAACCCAAAAAACCCAAAAAACCAAAAAGGTCAGAGAAAGAATAATCATCAGGAGACCAAAGTCACCACGAAACAAGAAGACACATGCCACAAGCACCGGAATCACAACCACCAGCTAAAAGGTAAGAAACACCTCATAAACTAAACAAGCACATACAAGACGTTTATGCCAGCGAAGAACCACAAAGCTCTAAGTAGAAGAGACCAAAGCTCCAAAGACTA
>NC_027750.1:4260716-4261079 GCF_000695525.1 Brassica oleracea var. oleracea | reverse complement strand
CGAATTTGTAAGCATGATCTATAACAAATACCAGATAATATCACAAGAGATGAATGTGAGGAAAAACAAGAACACAAAGGTGAGTCTTTTCTCAGTGATGGCGAGAAGCACAGCACACCGGAAAGGTAAGCGAATTACATAGATGAGGACGGCTCAGGGTCAAAATATGGAGAGTGGACAAAAAACATTTTAAAATAGTAATGTTCAAAAATGTGACAAATTAAAATACAATTCTGACGCTAAAACCATCAATCTTAAAATTAACAAATGCTAAAGAATTCGTTCACTCTACTGCATAGAGTCATAGAGAGTAGGAGGCAAATAAGTTCAAAAACTAGCATTATTGAAAAACAAACACATAAT
>NC_027750.1:4255546-4260530 GCF_000695525.1 Brassica oleracea var. oleracea | reverse complement strand
TTTTTTTTTTTTTTTTTTTTTTTGATCAAACCAAACTTCATAAAACTTAATTCGTAACCGAGTTTACACCCCTCGAGGGGCATGTCAGTTTTTATTCTATACAGAACAAATATAATATAAATTACATCGTGATTTTAATTGAAGATTATTTTGAATTAATGATGACTCTGTTTTTTTGGTCAACATAAACATATTCGATTGACACTAACCAAACTAAAAACTTTGTGCGTATGTGAACAGAATAGGAAGGCTGACCCCATATATGTCCTTGTATTATGAGTCCCTTAGTATAAGAGCATCTCCAATAGGAGGTTCTACCCATTAGAGTTCTAAACATTTATATGTGTGTATGTATATAAATGTTTAGAACTCTAATGGGTAGAACCTCCTATTGGAGATGCTCTAAGAACATTCACAATGGGAGCTCTTGAAGGATTCTTTAGCGAGTGTGGAGCGTATTTTCTTAGAATTTGTGCAAAAAATAGTGTTTAAAATTCTTTGGTAAGGATTGATCGTTACACTGTTCACGGGCCCCATTGACTACGTGGCGGCCCGTGAATGATCATTTTTTTTTTTTAAATTCAAAATATCCAAGATTAATCTGAAATGCCCTTGTCGCTAAGGACTCCAATGAGTCTCACCGTTGCGCATACAATTATCAGGAGTAACAAGAGGGTTTTTAAAGTGATGAGCCTCATATTTTGAGTAAAAATCGGTAACAAAGAAGATGAAATAAGGATCGCTTTTGTCATGATCCTTGTGCGGGTCCCACTGACATGTGGCGGCCCACAATTGATTTCCTTTTTAATTTTTTTTTTAAAAAATAAATAAATAATAAGAAATTCAAAAACCAGTTATACGGATAATCATGGTCCAAGGGGTTTATGTCATGTGTTTGTAGTTATCTTTTTAGATTTAATTTCTGAACCTTATCCTAATTTTTTTTTTTTTTTTTTTGGGATAACGTTGTGTAAATGAGAATATTCTAATAGGCAATGTTAATTTGATGTTTTTCCACTTTATAAGGTGACCATAGAATATTATTATGATATCATACCATGTTTTTGGTCAACATTAAGATATTATACAATCTTTTTGGGTTAACAACATGACTAGTCAGATATTTTAGATTTATGTCCTTAAACGAATATAAACAATATCTTACATAACTAGTCATGATTCTTTCTATGTTTTGTTTGAATATGCTATAAAGTATTCACTGTAAACATCTATATAATCCCTGACATAGTTTCATCTTAAAGCCATCCAAAACTAAAAGCATATTCATTTTTTCTCAATTTCACATCGACAAAGAATCCAAAGAAAATGAAGAATCTCACACTTTTTGTTGCTATAATTCTTTTTTCAAGCTGTGTCACATCTCAATTCCGCGACCCAACAGATGACGAAGAGCTCCAATGGTCGGGTTACTCTCAGGCGCCCTCGGCTACCCACAAACACAGCCCACATCGGGAATTAAAGGAGTGTTTTTCCAGTTACAAGATGGTAACAAAATGTTTGATGAAGACGTTATCCAAAAACCCAACAGTTGGTTCTGAATGTTGCGCCACGATCAAGACGTTGAATGAAAATTGTAAGCATACGGTTTTCAAAACCTTCCGTAACCCTTTTGTTAACAACTATGTCGAGAAACATTGCTCTAGCTACAGTGCTCCTGCTCCGGCTTAGAGTTCATCTAAAAAATATATTATAAATAAATCTCTTGTATTGTGTAACTTTTTTTTGCTTATTTTTGCACATTATAAAGCGATGATACAAAGTTTAATTACAAAATTATTATAATAAATAAATCTATGTATCGATCAAGAGTTAATTACTACTAGATTGTGTAACATTTTTTTTTTGGCTTATTATTGCACATTATAAATGATGATACAAGTTCAATTATAATTAGTTTTTTTATTTGAAGATAATTAGCAACACTATTATAAGCCAAATATTATGCATTTACTAGACTCATTAATCATATTTGTAATGGATGAAAAACTAATAACAAAAACACAGAAACTTTATTCAAAATGTCGCAATAATATCAAAAAATATTACAAGTACTAATCAAATTGTTCAACAACAATAAAGTGAAAACCTTCAAATCTCCGAATTAGTGCAGATGCATTATTGATAGCAGTCCAAATATAAGTTCTAATTTGATTATATTGTTTTTAGTTTACTGAATAAACAAAAAAAAGTTCCCCCAGTCCGTAATATTTTTGTTTTTGTTTTTTTTTTTAGTATTGTGCTTCCAACTACATATGATGCTAGGTCAGCCACCGTGTACTATTAGTTTAAAGATCAAAAAACTTAAATAAAATATTAAATTTATACTATTTTATGAATCTTTCAATTTCTTAATTTTTACCGTTTATTGATTTAAAGACATTATTTTGGATGACAACATTAATATTTTTTATTTTAAAATATGTTGTTATCTTTAACCAGTTTTTATTATATTAATTTATAAAACTTTGTGCATCTTCCAAGCGTCATTCTCATTTTTTTTCTTAATTAAATAAAAAAAATACAACTTTTAATATTAAGTGATGTTATTAAACCAAATTTTTGGAATTATCAAAACCAAAAAATTTCAAATAAATCAAAAGCATAAGAATGTTAAACCAAACCCAATTTTATATATTATATATATTAATCAGAGTAAATAAAATTATTGGTATATATATATATAATTATACTGTAACATACCTCCATAATAATTGTATAAACACTCAAACAGACCAATCATATTGACAAACAAAACATTAATATATAATGCATAAGATAAGAACATTTTATATTTATTGTTATTTTCATTTCTAAATGTTATAATTGAGAAAATAAGCTATAGTAAATCTATATTTTTACTTTAAAATAGAGATTGATATTTTCCTATAAAATAGTATTTCTTTATTACAAAATCATAATTTGTTATTATTAAATAATCTTTTAACTTTCAAACTTTAATATTATAACTAATAAAAATCATTTTAGAAAATGCAGTTTATAAAAAAAGAGAATCACATTTTTCTTTACATTTTAAATTAAACAACGTTATAATTCTGTGAAACTCTTGAAAACATTAAAATTAAATAAAGTTAATTTTAATGTTTATAAATACTGTATAAGGTACTTGTTGTAAATCAAATTTTTTTTTTTGAAAATATTCTCTTTTGGATACTGGTATTTTGAAAATATTTAAAAAATATAATTTAATTCCCAATATAAAATAATATAAAAAATTTTAAATTAAATAACAAATAAATTTTATTCTATTAACTGAATATTAAGAAAAAAAATTAAAATACCACGAAAACCATAAGAACAATAATACAAATAAAAATGAAAGTACAAAGAAAAATAAAAATGAAATGAAAATACCACGAAAAAATCATATTAACATACAAATATAAATGAAATTAAAGATATTTAATTAGTCTAATTAAAATTGTTTATTAAAACTATTGATTTAACCTAAAATCATGGAGAAGATGACAAGTAAACAAATTCACTTATCAAATAATAATATTAATAGATAAATATTTTATACCATATTTTTGGTCATTAAGATATTATACAATTTTTTGGGTTAACAACATGCAAATTTTATAGATTTATGTCCTTAATTGAATAATAACAATTTCTTACATAACTGGTCATGATTCTTTTCTATGTTTTGTTTGTATGTGCTATAAAAGTATTCATTGTAAACTTCTATATAAACACTGACGTAGTTTCATTTTAAAGTCATCCAAAACTAAAAGCATATTCACTTTTTCTCAATTTCACACCGACAAGTAATCAAAAGAAAATGAAGAATCTCACAATTTTTGTTGCTATGGTTCTTTTTTCAAGCTGTGTCACATCTCAATTTCTTGACCTAACAGATGGCGAAGAGCTCCAATGGTCGGGTTACGCTCACGCGCCCTCGGCTATTAACAAACACAGCCCAAATCAGGAATTAAAGGAGTGCTTTTCCAGTTACAAGATGGTAACAAAATGTTTGATGAAGACGTTAACCGGAAAACCAACCGTTGATTCTGAATGTTGCGCCATGATCAAAACATTGAATGAAAATTGTAAACATACGGTTTTCAGATCGTTCCGTAACCCTTTCGTTAACAACTATGTTAAGAAACATTGCTCTAACCACGATGCTACTGCTCCTTCTCCGGCTTAGAGTTTATTTGAAAAATATCATAAATAAATCTCATTTCTCGATCAAAAAAGTTTACTACTTCATTGTGTAACTTTTCGTTTGATTATTGTTGCACATTATAAAAGTTCAATTATAATAAGACTGTTTTTATTTGAAGATAATTAGCAAGTCTATTATAAGCCAAATATTATGCATTTACTAGACTCACCAATCCTATTTGTAATGGATGACAAACTAATAACAAAAACACAGAAACTTTATTCAAAATGTCGCAATAATATCAAAATATATTCAAGTATTAATCAAACGAAACTTTAATTGTTCAACAACAACAAAGTAAAAAACCTTCAATTTCCGAATTAATGCAAATGCATTATTGATAAAGCAGTCCAAACATTTTCATCATATATTACTTAGTTAACAGATACCATTTGTCGTCTTCCTGTCGGAAACAAACTTCTTCCAGCCATTGATGATCTTTCTCTGCTTCTCCATATCGCTTTTCTTCACCGTCACCATCAAGTTATCGCCGTCAGCTTCACTCTTCTCCTCTCCTCACTACAAGAAAACAGCGGCATACTGAGGAAAAAAATCGTCGGTATGTCGTCGGAATAACGCTATTCCAACGACATACCGACGAAAAAAGTCATCGGAAATAACTCCTCGGAAATTCATCTTTCCTCGGAAATTCCTCGGAAATTTCCGACGGAATTCCGAGGAAATGAATTTCCTCGGAATATTCTGAGGACTTTTTTCGTCGGAAATTCCTCGGAATATTCCGAGGAAGATGTCGTCGGAATATTCCGAGGGATA
>NC_027750.1:4243892-4253737 GCF_000695525.1 Brassica oleracea var. oleracea | reverse complement strand
AGTGTTCCTCGGAATTTCCTCGGAATATTCCGAGGAAATTCCGAGGAACTACTGTTTTGGGTTTCAAAATCTCGAATGTTTTTTTATAAACGCATCGATCGATGGATTTATGTCCAAAAACGCATCGATCGATCACTAAGATAGACCAAAGCGTAACAATGTGATCGATCGATGGGTATATGTCCAAAAACGCATCGATCGGTCACTTGTTCGTCGAAATTTCCTCGGAATTTTGTGAGGAACACATTTCTCCTCGGAATTTCCTCGGAATATACCGACGGATTAATGTTTCCTCGGAATTCCGTCGGTATATTCCGAGGAAATTCCGAGGAAACCCAAAATTTGGGCTTCCTCAGAATTTCCTCGGAAATTCCTCAGGAAATTCTGAGGATTTCATTTTCCGTCGGAATGTCCGTCAGAATACCGATGTTTTCTTGTAGTGCCTAGCGAAATTTTATGGATTACTCGTGAAGGAAGCTCATCGAGCTCACGCATCACTTTCTCAATATCGATTACAAATCTCTCAGCGAGTGTTCTTGAAAAATCTTCTCTGATGACCACTAGAAGAACTGTTATGTGTTGTGCGTTAGGAGGCATTGTATACGCCGGTACTATCCATCCGTACCTACATTTCAATATATAAACAGACAAGTTTTCGATACATCATATTCAAACACAAATCTAGTTACTTATTTTTATGAATCTTTGAAGTATCAATTAACGTCTAACTTATGTATTTACTCTCAAGTGCATGAATCATATCAAAGTGAAACCTTTCGAAATGTGAAAGAGTATTTGAGATATTAGAGCATCTCCATTGCTAAACTTTTCAAAAAATAATTACAAATTTTTTTATATATTTTCATTCACTTATATAATTATTTTAAGGAATTATTGTTTATCAAATGACACCTGTCTTTAGAATATTTCATAGAGTTTCTGTCTCAAATAAAAACTAACCTGCGAACATGTCGGAGATTTCGAACTCAGTGTGAGAGCTGCTATCTTTCAAGGAGAAAGCGACAAGCGGCACTCCCTCGTTCTTTGATACGATGTTGAACGTTTCTGTCTTCTCAAGTCCATTCCTTAGCATGATCATATTCTCTCTACAATTCTCCGTCACGTTTCTATAACCTTGTTTGATAAATTTTATTTTACTAAGGAATGTCTAATTACTTATAGCATTAGCACCACGATATATAGTATTTACAGTAGTAGTAGAATCAGTTGCTTTTGAAATTGTAGAAAGTAGCTTAGCAGTGTAGAAAACTCCAGTTTCGAAGAGACTTGCTCGTAGAGTTACAGTCTCGTGTTCATGGAAATTATCAACTATTTTGACTACGTTTCTCCATGTCCCTTTACTCATATCTGTTTGTTTCTTGTGTGACCCATTTGTGCAAACGAATCCTAAGCTCTTCCAGAGTCTCCTTACTACAAGTCAGATTTAGTGAAGCCTTCTCTTCCACAGACTTGTCAGCAAAATTCTCATCACCAGATCATTACCTTCACATGATGTAACTTACATAGAATTTTGTTGTAGGATTCATTTAGTCTGTAGATTTTATTATTGTAACTGTATGTTTTTTTCTGTATAAATACCTATATACTACAACTTTTAAATCATTTTAATAGTTGTTTTAAGAAAAAAAATAAAAGATGGTGTAATTTTGATTTTAGCATTCATTAAATTATTAATTAAATACTGATGAAAAACAAATACTATAAAAATAATGGTTAAGAGCTTAAGATTACTAATTTACATTTACATAAAATTAAAGAACTTTATCATTACATGCTCATTCTCAATAACACTACAAACAAGAACAATAACTAAAATTAAAAAAAGCGTTGAAAAAATCAAGTTCCAATAATTGTTTGATTTCAAGTCCGCTTAAGAGAGATTCTTCTTCAGCTATGGTTTCCAGCTTCGGTTTCTTAGACTTCGAAATCGAGATTCTATGCATAAACTCCGCCGCAGAAAACTCATCAATGTCTTCTAAACTCATCAGCTTAGATCCCGCCGATACCATCTTGACATCCTCCTCTCCCTCCGGCGAAATCCTTCCGTTGTGACAGTGTTTCACGGCTGTTCTGACTCGTCGGCGCTGTTGTTTCTTGGCGGCTAAAAACAACCGAGCCATGTCCGAAGCGTTTGCTGCTGACGTGGCACGCGTCATAGGAAAAGCGACGTACACGTGACAGCCTCTAGTTTCGAGATCGTCGTCGGCGGCTAACGGGTTAAGTTTCCGACCGATCTTTAATGTTTCGGCGTCGACGAGAAAAAAGCTCGGAATCTCCATCATAAGCTCAGCCGCTTTAGTCGGCGCGTGAATGTGACGCACTTCACCGTCTGGGAGAATCACTTTTGAAGAGGAAGAAGAAGAAAAAGAAGAGGTTGTGTTGCCTAGAGCGCAAGAAGCGTAGTTTCCCATTATGTGAAGATAGGATCGAAGAGAAGGAGAGGGTTAAGTGTGTGTTAGGACAGGATCCAGGAAGACGTAAGTGTGTATATTTATAGAAAAGAATGTTCGAGTAAGATAATAGTTATAGATTATTATTTTTTATAATGTTATCTGCAAGGTGGAGATAGACAGTTGTGCGTATACCATGTTGACAATATGGTTGAATGCGCGTATATTTCCATTTTATTATATTCAAATGTTTTGCCGTGTTTTCACTAGTCTCTGGCCATCACTCTTTTTTTTTTTTAATTTTTATTGTCACTTTACATGGAAGTTACAAGTTGCAAATGGCCGAACAGGTTTTTAATTTATAATATTTTCCGGACAATATTGTTTATAATTTTGTCAAGAGAAGTTAGAAGTTATGCAACTTTGGTTAATATTTTTATATGTTAACTTTAACTGAGATCAGAAGAATAATAAGCTACATCATTCAAAGCTATATGGTTAATGACTGTGATGGTTTGTTTTCTACTGAAACTTAGACAGAAAGTAGAGAACAGTGACTACAAGCTTATTAGTTGAACTTGCAAGTTGCAAAATAATAGTTTTAAAGCTTCAAAAAGGAATGATTTTTAGGTTTAGTATTTTTTTTGTCGCTAAAATAGTTTTGGTTGTCAGCTTTATTTCAATACATACTAGTTTTTATTATTTTGGTTGAATTTAGTTTTTATTCTATACAAAACAAATATAATCTAAATTACATCGTGATTGAATTGAAGATTATTTTGAATTAATGACGACTCTGGTTTTTTTGTTCAACATAAACATATTCGATTGACACTAACCAAACTACAAACTTTGTGTCTATGTGAACAAAATAGGAAGGTTAACTCTGAATACCACGTGCAAAAATATATGTCCTTGTATTCTGAGTTTCGAGAGCAAGAGTGTAAAGGGTTTATGTCATGTGTTTGTAGTTATCTTTTAGATTTAATTTGTGAACCTTACCCTAATTTATTATTGTTATTTTTGGGATAACGTAGTGCAAATGAGAATATTCTGATAGGCAATGTTAATTTGCTGCTTTTCTTCATTATAAGATGATCATAGAATATTATTATTATGATATTATACCATGTTTTTGGTCAACATTAAGATATTATACAATCTTTTTGGGTTAACAACATGACTAGTCAGATATTTTAGATTTATGTCCTTAAACAAATATAAACAATATCTTACATAACTAGTCATGATTCTTTCCATGTTTTGTTTGAATATGCTATAAAAGTATTCATTGTAAACATCTATATAATCCCTGACATAGCTTCATCTTAAAGCCATCCAAAACTAAAAGCATATTCATTTTTTTCTCAATTTCACATCGACAAAAATCCAAAGAAAATGAAGAATCTCACACTTTTTGTTGCTATGATTCTCTTTTCAAGCTGTGTCACATCTCAATTCCTCGACCCAACAGATGACGAAGAGCTCCAATGGTCGGGTTACGCTCAGGCGCCATCGGCTACCCACAAACACAGCCCGAATCAGGAATTAAAAGAGTGTTTTTCCAGTTACAAGATGGTAACAAAATGTTTAATGAAGACGTTAACCAAAAAACCAACCGGTGGTTCTGGATGTTGCGCCACGATCAAGACGTTGAATGAAAGTTGTAAGCATACGGTTTTCAGATCGTTCCGTAACCCTTTCGTTAACAACTATGTTAAGAAGCATTGCTCTGGCCATGATGCTCCTGCTCCGGCTTAGAGTTCATTTAAAATTATCATAAATAAATCTCTTGTATCGATCAAAAAGAGTTTACTATTACATTGTGTAACTTTTTTTTTGTTTATTGTTGCACATTATAGAAAGATGATACAAATTTCAATTATAAAAATATGATAATAAATAAATCTATGTATCGATCAAAAGAGTTAATAACTACTAGATTGTATAACTTTTTCTTTTGCTTATTGTTGCACATTGTAAAATGATGATACAAGTTCAAATATAATAAGTTTTTTTATTTGAAGATAATTAGCAACACTATTATAAGCCAAATATTATGCATTGACTAGACTCATTAATCATATTTGTAATGGATGACAAACTAACCAACTCGAGTTGGCCTAGTGGTACTTGAGGGAGCTTCGGCCCCGATACGGTCCCGGGTTCGATTCGCGTTGGCCACGAGAGGATTTACATGGGCTCCTCTCGCCCTCCAGACCACTTTGCGTAACCAGAGACCCTTAAGTGGAGGCTTAAAAATCCTGTAATGGCATGAGCTTAGGCCCGGTGGGCTAGTCGATCACGCAAAAGTGGTCGGATACTGGATTATCAAAAAAAAAAAAAAAATGGATGACAAACTAATAACAAAAACAGAGAAACTTTATTCAGAAAATATTACAAGTACTAATCAAATTGTTCAACAACAATAAAGTGAAAACCTTCAAATCTCCAAATTAGTGCAAATACATTATTGATAAAGCAGGCTAAACATTTTCATTATATATTAATAATATATTAGGATAAGACTTGTGATTTACGTAGGGTGAAATATTTATTAAAAAAATTATGTTTTCATATTTTAAATCTGATGATTTCTGAACACATGTGTTCTTGTGGTCAATATATATTTGGTGGTATTTATATTTTTTTCAATATAGAATAATTAACTAACTATAAATATTAGTTGTACAGAAATATGAAGGACATGTAAATTCTCATACTCGCATCAAATTTGGCATTGACCCATCAGAAAGATTTATTATGTCAGGTAATTAAAAAAATGAACCCTTTCTTCTGTGAAAAAAAAATAATAATTTAGCTTGAAAAATCATTACGAGTTTGGTTTCAGTGTTATGACTTTAGTGTTTTTTTGGTTCTTTGTATGTCTGTTTTCAGGAGGAGATGACTGCCACACTCGCGTTTGGTGTATCAAATCTGGCCAACTTCTGTCTGAAAATAAATTCTCCGACAGTATCCCTTCAGTTGTGTGTTGGTCTTCGGTTGAAGGTGATACACACTGATCCTTCCTCTCCTGCTTCTCGACTTCTTTTTTTATCACGTGGAATCAGAAACTTGTAGTGTTGGATTTTTCAGGGCAAGGAGACGTGAAAGATGGCATTGTTCATGGGGCATGGTTTGGATCGCGTGAAGGGATATTCAACATGTTTTAAGACATTCACTGCTTTTCAAGAGGTTGCAAGCTAAGAGATTCATATTCAATCGATACCAGCAGCAACCGTGATCTTGAGGATACAATAGTTTTCTTTTAGCCTTGTAACAGTAGTAGTAGAATCAGTTGCTATGAAGTTGTAGAAAGTTGCTTTGAAATTGTAGAAACTCCAGTTTTGAAAGATATAACAGCAAAGACTTGCTTGTGGAATCTAGCATCAAGCGAATGAAGCAATTGCTTGTGGCCGTTTATTTTGTGACAAATACTTTTCGGCCACATAATCCGTGTATCCTCTTTAGTCTCTAGTGGCAATGCTCACTCATTTCACCTTCCTCAGATCATAGCTTCAACCATTAGTTGGTACAGTTCCAGCCACTTTTCTGTCTTTTGCTTATGGTCTTAAATATTCTAGGACCAGCTCTGATTGTAACTGTATGTTTTTTTTGTAGAAATACCTACTACAACTTTTAAATCATTTTAATAGTTGTTTTAAGAAAAATAAATAAAAGGTGGTGTAATTTTGATTTTTAGGATTCATTAAATTATTAAATACTGATTGAAAAACAAATACTATAAAAATGTTGTAGACATTATCATAACGGGTTTAAGAGCTTAAGATTATTAATTTACAGTTACATAAAATTAAAGAACTTTATCATTACATGTCCATTCTCATCACTCATCAGTAACACTACAAACGAGAACAATAACTAATATTAAAAAAAGCGTTGAAAAAATCAAGTTCCAATAATTGTTTGATTTCAAGTCCGTTTAAGACAGATTCTTCTTCAGCTATGGTTTCCAGCTTCGGTTTCTTAGATTTCGAATTCGAGATTCTATGCATAAACTCCGCCGCCGAAAACTCATCAGTGTCTTCTAAACTCATCAGATTAGATCCCACCGATACCATCTTGACATCCTCCTCTCCCTCCGGCGAAATCCTTCCGTTATGACAGTGTTTCACCGCTGTTCTGACTCGTCTGCGCTGTTGTTTCTTGGCGGCTAAAAACAACCGAGCCATGTCCGAAGCGTTTGCTGCTGACGTGGTGGCACGCGTCATAGGAAAAGCAACGTACACGGGACAGCCTCTAGTTTGCAGATCGTCGTCGGCGGCTAACGGTTTAAGTTTCCGACCGAGCTTTAACGTTTTGGCGTCGACGAGGAAGAAGCTCGGAATCTCCATCATAAGCTCAGCGGCTTTAGTCGGCGCGTGAATGTGACGCACTTCACCGTCAGGGAGAATCACTTTTGAAGAAGAAGAAGGCGTTATGTTGCTTAGAGCACAAGAAGCGTAGTTTCCCATTATGTGAAGAAAGATCTAAGAGAGGAAAGGGGTAAGTGTGTGTTAGGACAGGATCCAGGAAGATATAAGTGTGTATATATATAGAAAAGAATGTTCGAGGAAGATATAGTTTACAGTCTGTTATAGAAATATTATATTATAATAATGTTATCTGCAAGGTGGAGATAGACAATTGTGCATATACACGTTGACATGATATGGTTGAATGCGCGTATATATTTCAATTTTGTTATAATTCAAATGTATTGCCGTGTTTTCACTAGTCTCTGGCCAACAACTCTTTTTTAATTTTTCTTGTTACTTTACTCTACATGAAAGTTACAAGTTGTAAATGGCCGAACACGTTTTTTAATTTATAATATTTTCCGGACAATGTTATTTTTAATTTTGTCAAGAGAAGTTAGAAGTTAGGCAACTTTGGTAAGTTTTTTTAATATGTTTAACTTTAACAGATAAGAGAAGAATAATAAGCTACATAAATTTAAAAGCTAATTTGAAAGTTTGGCTTTTTGGCTTTTTTCCAATAGACTATGATGGTTTGTTTTCTGCTGAAGCTTAAACAGAAAGTAGAGAACAGTGATTACAAGCTTATTTGTTGAACTTGCAAGTTGCAAAATAATAGTCTTAAAGCTTCAAAAAAGAATGATTTTAGGTTGAGTTTTGTTGTCGCTATAATATTTTTGGTTGTCGGCTATATTTCAATACATACTAGCTTATTATTTTTGGCAGAATTCAGTTTTTCTTCTATACAAAACAAATATAGTCTGAATCATATCGTTAAATTGAACTGAAGATTATTTTAAATTAATGACGACTCTATTTTTTTGTTATCAATATAAACATGAGACTTTACTAATCAAACCGGAGATTATGTGTCCATGTGGACAAAGTACGAATGTTGACTCCGAGTACCATGTGCAAGATTATATGCCTCGATATTCTGAGTCAACACGAGTATTAGGGGTTTATGTCATGTGTTTGTGTTTGTAGTTATCTTTTTAGATTTAATTTGTGAACCTTATCCTAATTTTTGATTTTTGGGGGGATAATGCTGAGCAAATGAGAATATTCTGATAGGCGATGTTAATATGCTGTTTTTCCTTAATATTAGATGACCATATAATATTATTATGATACTATACCATATTTTTGGTCAACATTAAGATATTATACGATCTTCTTGGGTTAACAACATGAAAATTTTAGATTTATGTCCTTAAACGAATATAGACAATATCTTACATTACTTGTCATGATTCTTTCTATGTTTTGTTTGTATATGCTATGAAAGTATTCATTGTAAACTTCTATATAATCCCTGACATAGCTTCATCTTAAAGCCATTCAAAACTAAAAACATACTCATTTTTCACAATTTCACATAGACAAAGAATCCAAAGAAAATGAAGAATCTCACAATTGTTGTTGCTATAATTCTCTTTTCAAGCTGTGTCACATCTCAATTCATTGACCCAACAGATGACGAAGAGCTCCAATGGTCGGGTTACGCTCAGGCGCCCTCGGCTACCCACAAACACAGCCCAAATCAGCAATTAAAGGAGTGCTTTTCCAGTTACAAGATGGTAACAAAATGTTTGATGAAGACGTTAACCAAAAAAACAACCGTTGGTTGTGAATGTTGCGCCACGATCAAAACGTTGGATGAAAGTTGTAAGCATACGGTTTTCAGATCGTTCCAGAACCCTTTTGTTGACAACTATGTCGAGAACCATTGCTCTAACTATGATGCTCCTACTCCGGCTTAGAGTTCATTTGAAAAATATCATAAATAAATCTCTTGTATCGATCAAAAATAGTTTACTACTACATTGCCTAACCTTTTTTTTTTTTGCTTATTGTTGCACATTATAAAATGATGATACAAGTTCATTTATAAAATAATATAATAAATAAATCTCTTGCATCGATCAAAAGAGCTAATTGCTACTAGATTGTGTAACTTTTTTTTTGCTTACTGTTGCACATTATAAAATAATGATACAAGTTCAATTATAATAAGTTTTTTATTTGAAGATAATTATCAACACTATTATAAGCCAAATATTATGCATTTTTGTGAAAGAATTTTAAATTTATTCAAATAAAAAAAAACCTTTGTACAGAGTTTCATCTGCTGCTATATTCAAGGACATAAATGAAAACCGAAAGAATTATGCTTTCTATAACTCCCAAGCTCCACTAGTCTCTGTCAACCCAATCCTCCATCATTTTCTCATATTTTCCTCCTTCCCTCCTTCTCAATGAAGATATTCTGTTTCTAATAAGCTTATCAAGCTTTGCGATCAGACAAGTAGCTGGCTGCGATGCCTCACCAACTCTTCTCACATTCCTCTCATGCCATATCGCATAAGCCACGGCCTGAAAGCAATAACGCAGTAGCACAGTCGAACTCCGCTTGTGTAATCCCTTCTCAACAATCCGAAGCACTCGATCCCATTTATACACTTCTCCATGCCCTGCCAAATGTTTAATGGTTCCAATCCAGACTTCCTTAGAGTAAGAACACTCAAAAAATAAATGGTCACGAGTCTCAGCTTCCGTTTTACACAACCAACATGTGGAAATGGCTTGAGGATTCCACCTATATTCCACCCAAAACCGTTTTGATAGCCTAGTCAAGTAAACCAGTCTTATATTCATATGGTAACCGTTACCATCTACGTCACTTATGTAATTGCAGACACATTGCTTTGTCAAACCCATCTTACAACGAAACAAGCCATGATAGTTGATAAGTTTGGGTAGACATCAAAAGTACTTGAAATTAATTGAGGAACAAATTTTAATTCAATTTGAACTTATATTTAAAATTTATATCTAATATAAATATAAATATAACTAATACATATCTTATATGTATTTTAATTGAATTATAAATAATTAAATTAATTTAATCTAATTAAAATAAGTAATTATTTATATATTTGATTTTAGAATT
>NC_027750.1:4227797-4243538 GCF_000695525.1 Brassica oleracea var. oleracea | reverse complement strand
CGGTTTATAACAATTTATAAATCAACCTATGAATTTAGTTTGTCTAGATCTTAGGGTTTCGAATATACCTGATTATTCGCAGCAGAAAGATGAATAAACCAAATCGAGATTTTAAGCACTCCAAACGTCGTGCCTCTATCGGTATCCACACGCACACAAACTAGATCGATACGGGATGCTAGTGCTGCAAGAACGTGACAACGAACGGTTCGTCTCTAATTCTCTTGGTTTAGGTTACGGATTATGTTTCTCAACCTTATTAACACAACACCTTGTGCCTTTTATAATACACGTACAATAACCTTAATTAAAGGTTAATGGGCTTAGCCCAATCTATGAAGAGATTACATTAATCATTCTTCTCGTGTAATTGCAAACGAACATAACACATATGCATATATACATATAACATTTTATATTGTACATATCATATTACTTTAAACCTAAAATATTATTGATCTAGTTTGCTTAGGTGTGTGACCCTATAAGATAATATAAAATTAGTAATGAATTCTCAATCCATAGATTATAAGCGGTTTCTAGCAAAATATTATAACCACCTAATTTTATACGATTGTCAAACCTCGACGATACGACTTTAACAAGAGTAAGTACAAATGATTTTAGGACATTTCCAACAATTTCCCACTTATACTAGAATCATCTATTCTTTTAATCCATTTGTCTCTATATCTCGATCTCAGCATAAGACAAGAACTTGTGTCATCCTTATTAAGCTAGATCACGTTTATCGAACTCTGATTTATACTGATAAAACAAACGACTGACATCCACCTCGTTTGAGCATGGCCATGCATTTCTCAGTATCAAATCTTTGAGAGGCCCAAAGATATTTATCTCCCGTTATATGGGAGGGACAAATCCCATCTTGTTCCATCCATGTTCCTTACAAACTTTATAGAACACCTAATCAATGCCTTTATAATCACCAGTTACGGCTGACGTTTGACAAGGTCAAAGTGAACTAATCCACAAGTAATTTAGTAGAAGCATATGGGATTTTACTCATGTGCTCTCGCTCATCATGTGTCGAAGGATACTGAGTCTTGCTAAGAGTTATGCCGTGAGACATTGGCAAAAAGCGTTTCTTGGAATCATGCATCTTGAATATATGTAAGACCTTATCGATATAAGTATCTTGACATAATCCAATAGTCTTATTTAATCTATCTCTATAGATTCTTATTCCAAGGATATATATAACTTTTTTCCATGTCTTTCATTAAGAAACAACCTCAAAGTATGTCATCTACATACAACACCAAGGAAAACTGCGGTCCCACTAGTCTTCTTGTAAACGCAAGGTTCTTCTTTATTTCTAATGAAATCAAACTCTTAGATTGCCTCATTAAAACGAAGATTCCAACTCCGAGATGATTGCTTCAAGCAATATATTGGAGTCAGGGCCCATCATAGCTTCCTCAAAGGGCGTAGGTTCATCACTATCTATTATCAATAGATCATGAGGATCCGTCACCCAAACCTCATATCTATCAGGTTCGTGACGTGTCCTTTCGGACCTACGCACTTCAGGCTCCACAAGTGTAGATTCTACGACTCTTCGTAAATCTAATTGATCATCTTCCTAAGATGATGAAACCATCTCATGTGTTTCTCGAACTTCTTCGAGTTGTACTTTACTCCCACTGTTCTTCTTAGAAAGAAGTTCTCTCTCAAGAAAAATACCACTATGAGCAACAAAAACTTTGTTCTCGGTGGGGTAGTAAAAGTAATAACCTTTTGTTTCTTTAGGACAACCAATGAAGTAGCATTCATCAGATTTAGGTCTAAGCTTATCAGTAAACATATGTTTGACATAAGCATTAGAACCTCAAATTTTCAGAAAAGACATATTTGGAACCTTGCCAGTCCACATCTCATATGGTGTCTTCTCAACTGATTTTGATGGACATCTATTTAGCGTAAACGTAAACGTTTCTAGAGCGTATCTCCAAAAAATATGGTGGAAGATCTGTATGATTCATCATAGACCGAGCCATATCCAATAAAGTTCAGATTTCTCCTTTCGGACACACCATTCCACCGTGGAGTTCCTGGAGGAGTGAGTTGTGAAACAATTCCACATTCTCTTAGATGATCATTAAATGCTTAACTCAAATATTCTCCACCTCGATCAGATCGAAGATTTTTTCATTTTCTTGTCAAGTTGATTTTGTACTTCATTCTGAAATTCTTTGAACTTTTCAAAAGATTCAAACTTATGTTTCATTAGATACACATAACCGTATCTACTGAAGTCATCAGTAAATGTAATGAAGTACTGATAGTTTTCTCTAGCATTTATATTCATTGGGCCACATACATCAGTATGTACAAGTTCCAATAAGTCTTTGGCTCTTTCACTGTGTCCAGTAAAATGAGCCTTAGCCATTTTACCCAATAAATAAGATTCACATTTTTCATATGATTCATAATCAAATGAGCTCAAAAGTCCATCACTATGAAGCTTTTGAATGCGTTTCTTATTTATTTGGCCCAAACAACAATGCCAAAGAAAATTTTGATTCGTGTC
Organism: Brassica oleracea var. oleracea; assembly: GCF_000695525.1. NCBI lineage: Eukaryota > Viridiplantae > Streptophyta > Magnoliopsida > Brassicales > Brassicaceae > Brassica > Brassica oleracea. The sequence continues at coordinate 4,240,984 of NC_027750.1, read as the reverse complement.
TTTAGACTTGAATCTTTTGGTACTGATATTATAGACAGTCACGCTTTGGACTAGAATATAAAGTCCATTCTCTAATGGACCGCTACCATAAAAGATATCATTACGATCAAAAGAACAACACTTGTTTTTGACCGAAAACTGAAATCCTTCCAAATCCAAACAAGGAATGAAAATAATATTCCTACTTATAGCAGGTACATAGTAGCAATTCTTAAGTTCTAAAACCAAGCCTGAAGGTAAAGACAAGTGAAATGTTCTCACAGCTAAAGCAGCTACTCTTGCTCCATTTCCCAAGCGTAGGCCTACTTGTCCTTTATCCAAAATTCTATGGTTGCTTAGGCCATTCATATTCATACAAATATGAGCACCACAGACGATATCCAATACCCAAGAAGTAGAGAGTAGAGCCAGAAGTAGCAACGTTTACTTCTATAACATAAATACCCCTAGACGATGTTTCAAAAGTCTTTTTCTTTTTCAGATCTTCCAAGTAGGGTTTAAACTCTTGTTTGAGAACAATTCTCGGGTTTCGATACCATTGGAGGAAATTTGATCCATTGAATTTGTTCTTCTTAAGGACATATCGCAATGAAAATGGGTTGTGAGGAGTTAACATTGCTTGAATAGAAGAATAACGAATATTAATACGATGTTCATGAATTAGAGAAATCTCAACAATTAAGAAAACTCATATTATATTCAAAACAATTTCCTCAAATGAATATAATAATCCAAGATCCATATTTCACTAAGATTCGAGTGAGCTTTGGCTCATCGCCCGAATGTTTAGCTATTTAGGTAAGCAACACTTTGCCAATTATATCAAATATAATTCTTGGTTGTTAGACGACATCTTATGTCTTATCCAGCCTATGTCTCTAAGCCCAAAACCGTTTTGATAGCCTAGTCAAGTAAACCAGTTTTATATTCATATGGTAACAGTTACCATCTACCTCACTTATGTAATTGCATACACCTTGCTTTGTAAAGCCCATCTTACAACGAAACAAGCCTTGATAGTTGATAAGTTTGGTTAGACATTAAAAGTACTTGAAATTAATTGAGGAACAAATTTTAATTCAATTTGAACTTATATTTAAAATTTATATCTAATATAAATATAAATATAACTAATACATATCTTATATGTATTTTAATTGAATTATAAATAATTAAATTAATTTAATCTAATTAAAATAAGTAATTATTTATATATTTGATTTTAGAATTGAATCTAATTAAAATTTTATCAAACGACCAAACCAATTAAACCAAACTAATCGTATTAAACCAATCGAACCAAACACTTTGATTCAATCGATTTCATTAGTCACGAATACGCTATTTCTAAATATTTAAAACATGCAGTCAAACATTACGATAATGCGCGATGCCTGGTTATTAAATATCATACGATAAGCAAGTAAACTATATTGTAAACTATATATTAGTTGCATAATAATCAAACGATTATAGTTATCTCATACATGTGTAATATTGGCTTTCCCAAAGTTCAGTATTCCTTCACACGTAAATCAATAAGTCAGATTTCATGTATTCATCTTCTAAAACATATGAACGAAACGTAACTTCAAATCATAATCCAATTACGATTAAGAATAGTTCATACAGATTTTAGCAATCATATATATCTAACATATACTCATTTATTCAATTTCAGTATTAAACAAGTAGGCTCTGTACCATTGTTGGAATTCATATCGGTTTATAACAATTTATAAATCAACCTATGAATTTAGTTTGTCTAGATCTTAGGGTTCCGAATATACCTGATTATTCGCAGCAGAAAGATGAATAAACCAAATCGAGATTTCAAGCACTCCAAACGTCGTGTCTCTATCGGTATCCACACGCACACAAACTAGATCGATATGGGGTGCTAGTGTCGCAAGAACGTGACAACGAACGGTTCGTCTCTAATTCTCTTGGTTTAGGTTACGGCTTATGTCTCTCAACCTTATTAACACAACACCTTGTGCCTTTTATAATACACATACAATAACCTTAATTAAAGGTTAATGGGCTTAGCCCAATCTATGAAGAGATTACATTAATCATTCTTCTCGTGTAATTGCAAACGAACATAACACATATGCATATATACATATAACATTTTATATTGTACATATCATATTACTTTAAACCTAAAATATTATTGATCTAGTTTGCTTAGGTGTGTGACCCTATAAGATCATATAAAATTAGTAATGAATTCTCAATCAATAGATTATAAACGGTTTCTAGCAAAACATTATAACCACCTAATTTTATACGATTGTCAAACTTCGACGATACGACTTTAACAAGAATAAGTACACATGATTTTAGGACATTCCCAACGCTTTAGTGTTGCAATAATATCAAAAAATATTACAAGTACTAATCAAATTGTTCAACAACAACAAAGTAAAAAACCTTCAAATCTCCGAATTAGTGCAAATGCATTATTGATAAAGCAGTCCAAACATTTTCATTATATATTACTCAGTTAACAGATACCATTTGTCTTCTTCCTGTCGGAAACAAACTTCTTCCAGCCATTGATGATCTCTCTCTGCTTCTCCATATCGCTTTTCTTCACCCTCACCATCAAGTTATCGCCGTCAGGTTCACTCTTCTTCTCTCCTAGCAAAATTTTTTGGATTACTCGTGAAGGAAGCTCATCGAGCTCACGCATCACTTTCTCAATATCGATCACAAGTCTCCCTGCGAGTGTTCTTGAAAAATGTTCTCTGATGACCACTCGAAGAACAGTTGTGTTGTGCGTTATGAGGCATTGTATATGCCGGCACTAGACATTGGAATACACGTTGACATTATATGTTTTTTTTACATTGTATGGTTGAATGCGCAAATATTACATTTTACTATAATTCAAATGTATTGCGTGTTTTCACTAGTCTCTGGCCATCACTCTTTTTTTTCAATTTTTCTTGTCACTTTACTCTACATGAAAGTTACAAGTTGTAAATGGCCGAACACGTTTTTTAATTTATAATATTTTCCGGACAATAATGTTTTTAATTTTTTCAAGACAAATTAGAAGTTATGCAACTTTGGTTAATTATTTTATATGTTTTAACTTTAACAGATATCAGAAGAATAATAAGCTATATAAATTTAAAAGCTAATTTCAAAGTTTGTCTTTTTGGCCTTTTTCCAGTAGACTATGATGGTTTTGTTTTCTACCGAAGCTTAAATAGAAAGTAGAAAGTAGAGAACAGTGCCTAGAGCTTATTTGTTGAGCTTGCAAGTTGCAAAAGAATAGTTTTAAAACTTAAAAAAAATGATTTGAGGTTGAGCTTTTTTGTAGCTATACTATTTTTGGTTGTCAGCTTTATTTCAATACATACTAGTTTTATTATTTTTGGTAGAATTTAGTTTTTATTCTATACAAAACAAATAGAATCTGAATCACATCATTAAGTTTGAACCGAAGATTATTTTGAATTAATGACGATTCATTTTGGTCATTAACATAAACATATTCGATGGAGACTTTGCTAAATAAACTGGAAACATTGTATCCATGTGGACAAAATAGGAAGGTTGACTCCGAATACCACATGCAAGAGTATATGTATTTGTATTCTAAGTGCTTATATCAAGAGTATTAGGATTTAGGGGTATATGTCATGTAGTTATCTTTTTATATTTAATTTGTGAACCTTATCCTAATTTTTGATTATTATTTTTGGGTATAATGATGTGCAAATGAGAATATTCTGATAGGCGATGTTAATTTGCTGTTTTTTTTTCGTTATAAAGTGATCATAAAATATTATTATGATACTAGGTATTTTGTCCGCACATGAGTACATAATTCTTTGATAGATAATTATTATGTACTATCACGGACGGACACATACTTAGGTTTACGGAGGCACGTGCCCCTTAGTATTTTTATTTTTTCTAAACAATTTAAGCTTATTTGATTAAATTGTTTTTAGTTTGTTGAATAAACAAAAAGTGCCCCCGGTTCATAATATTTTTGTTTTTAGTATTGTGCTATAAAATAGTTTTTCTTTATTCTATAATAGAGAAGAATAAACTATAGACAATCTAAATTTTTACTTTAAAATAGAGATTGATATTTTACTATAAAATAGTATTTTCTTATTATAAAATCATAATTTTCTATTATTAAATGGTCTTTTAAATTTCAAGCTTTAATAATTATAACTAAGAAAAATCATTTTAAAATTGCAGCTCGTAAAAAAATAGGATCACATTTTTCTTTACATTTTAATTTAAACAAAGTTATAATTCTGTGAAACTTTTGAAATAATTAAAAGTAAATAAATTTAATTTTAAATTTTTTATAAATACTGCATAAGATACTTGTTGTAAATAAAAACTTTTATTTTGAAAATATTCTCTTTTAGAGGCAGATATTTAGAAAATATTTTTTAAAAAGATAATTCTATTCCCAATAAAAAATAATATTAAAATTTTCAAATTAAATAACAAATAAATTTCATTCTATTAACTGAATAATAAGAATAAAAATGAAAATACCACAACAAATCAGAAGAACAATAATAAAAATAAAAATGAAAATACGTAGAAGAATAAAATTGAAAATGAAAATACCACAAAATAATCATGTTAACAAACAAATATAAATCAAATTTATTTTTATTCCTTATATACCTATTTTTTGTATTTTAATCCTAAAATAAATTTTTTAATTTAAAAAATATGCCATCATATATTACATTTGCAAACAAATATAAATCAATGTTTGTTCTTTTTTATAAAACTTTTTTTTTTACAATTTATTTTTGATAAAACTATTTAAAATAGTTAGTATAATGATAAATCTAATTATTATATGTGTATATATACTACTAATCCTAAAAATTAACAAATAAATAAGAAAGAAAGATGTAGTTAAACACAAAATAAATACATGTAATTATCTTTTCTTTTTCAAACACGTTTTTTACTTTATTTTGAGATAATTTTAACAATATAAATCTGTAATCAGTTAAATAGTGAATTATGTAATTTATTTTTTAAATATTTTTAATTAGTCTAATTAATGTTGTTTATTAAAATTAAAAATTCAACCTAAAATCATGGAGAACATGATAAATAAACAAATTTACTTCTCAAATAATAGTATTGATAGATATATTATACCATATTTTTGATCATTAAGATATACAATTTTTTTGGCTTAACAACATACAAATTTTGTAGATTTATGTCCTTAATTGAATATAAACAATTTCTTACATAACTATTCATGATTCTTTTCTATGTTTTGTTTTATGTTTTGTTTGTATATGCTATAAAAATATTCATTGTAAGCTTCTATATAAACCCTGACGTAGTTTCATTTTAAAGTCATCTAAAACTAAAAGCATATTCACTTTTTCTCAATTTCACATCGACAAATAATCAAAAGAAAATGAAGAATCTCACCATTTTTGTTGCTGTGGTTCTCTTTTCAAGCTGTGTCACATCTCAGTTTCTTGACCCAACAGATGTCGAAGAGCTCCAATGGTCGGGTCACTCTCAGGCACCCTCCGCTATCCACAAACACAGCCCAAATCAGGAATTGAAGGAATGCTTTTCCAGTTACAAGATGGTAACAAAATGTTTGATGAAGACGTTAACCGAAAAAACAACCGTTGGTTCTGAATGTTGCGCCACGATCAAGACATTGAATGAAAGTTGTAAGCATACGGTTTTCAGATCGTTCCGTAACCCTTTTGTTAACAACTATGTTAAGAAACATTGCTCTAGCCACGATGCTACTGCTCCTTCTCCGGCTTAGAGTTTATTTGAAAAATATCATAAATAAATCTCTCATATTTATCAAAAGAGTTTACTACTACATTGTGTAACTTTTCTTCTGCTTATTGTTGCACATTATAAAAGTTCAATTATAATAAGACTGTTTTTATTTGAAGATAATTAGGAACTCTATTATAAGCCAAATATTATGCATTTACTAGACTCACTAATACTATTTGTAATGGATGACAAACTAATAACAAAAACACAGAAACTTTATTCAATATGTCGCAATAATATCAAAATATATTCAAGTACTAATCAAACGAAACTTTAATTGTTCAACAACAACAAAGTAAAAACCTTCAATCTCCGCATTAATGCAAATGCTTTATTGATAATGCTTTATCACTAGTCTCTGGCCATCACATGTTTTTTTACTGTCACTTTACTCGACATTCGACATGAAAGTTATAAGTTGTAAATGGCCGAACAATTTTTTTTTTTAATTTAACCATATAATGTCAACATTGTTTTTAATTTTGTCAAGAGAAGTTAGAAGTTATGCAACTTTGGTAAATTTTTATATGTTTTAACATTAACAGAAATCAGAAGCATAATAAGCTACATCAAAAACTTAAAAGCTTATTTGAAAGTTTTTTTTTTTTTTTGGCTTTTCCAGTAGAGTATGATGGTTTGTTTTCTACTGAAGCTTAAACATAAAGTAGAGAACAGTGACAACAAGCTTTTAGTTGAACTTGCAAAAGAATAATTTTAAATCTTCAAAAAAATAATGATTTTAGGTTTAGTTTTTTTTTTTTGTCGCTATAATATTTTTGGTTGTCAGCTTTATTTCAATACATACTAGTTTTTATTATTTTTGGCAGAATTTAGTTGTTTTCTATACAAAAGAAATATAATCTGATTCATTTAACAACATATTATTCTGAATTAATGACAACTCTTCTACAAAAAAAAAAGAAGAAGATTATTTTGAATTAATCATAACTCTGTTTTTAAGGGGTTTATGTCATGTGTTCATAGTTATTTTTTAAGATTTAATTTGTGAACCTTATCCTAATATTTGATATTTGTTAATTTGAGATAATGTTGTGCAAATGAAAAAATTGTAATAGGCGATGTTAATTTGTTACTTTTTTCCTCGTTATACGGTGGCCATCTTCTATCTATACTATTATTATTATCTGAAAATGATTTTCTTTATTTGTTATATTCACCATAATTTTAGATAATTTTCTTATTTATCGAACTCGTATGATTTTGATTGAGGAATCATCAATTCAAATTTATCTTATTATTTTAAATTAATTAAATAAGTAAAATAAGAATTAGGATAAAATCTTAATCAGAGATTTTACCTATTTGTCACATTCTTCATACTTTTAAACAATTTTGCTTATTTTGTATGTTCTAATGATTTTGACTGAAGACTGATCAACTGAAATTTATCCTATTACGTAAGTAATTAAATAACTAATAACAAAAATTAAAATTAAAATTGAAATCTAAATTGCTTGACCCAATCTTTAAAATCATATTTGTTATATGATATGGAGATGCATGTGTTAAGATGATTAATATAATTTAATATAATTTAATGTTATTCTTATATTGTTAACCAATCAAAATTATCTATCCATTTTTATCTAAAAATTTAATTTATCAAAATTATAATAAATTTCAAATACATACAAAACTTATTTAGCACAAATACTATTTAAATGATATTATCTCAGAGTATTATTATGATATTATACCATATTTTTGGTCAACATTAAGATATTATACAATCTTTTTGGGTTAACAACATGCAAATTTTAGATTTATGTCCTTAATCGAATATAAACAATTATAGACATGATTCTTTCTATATTTTGTTTGTATATGCTATAAAAGTATTCATTGTAAACTTCTATATAAACCCTGACGTAGTTTCATCTTAAAGGCATCCAAAACTAAAAGTATATTCATTTTTTCTCAATTTTCAATTTCACATCGACAAAGAATCCAAAGAAAATGAAGAATCTTACAATTTTTATTGCTATAATTATCTTTTCAAGCTGTGTCACATCTCAATTCATTGACCCAACAGATGACGAAGAGCTCCAATGGTCGGGTTACGCTCAGGGGCCCTCGGCTATCCAGAAACACAGCCCAAATCGGGAATTAAAGGAGTGTTTTTCCAGTTACAAGATGGTAACAAAATGTTTGATGAAGATGTTAACCAAAAAAACAACCGTTGGTTCTGAATGTTGTGCTACGATCAAGACGTTGAATGAAAGTTGTAAGCATACGGTTTTCAGATCCTTCCGTAACCCTTTCGTTAACAACTATGTTGAGAAACATTGCTCTAGCCATGGTGCTCCTGCTCCAGCTTAGAGTTCATTTGAAAAATATCATAAATAAATTTCTTGTATCGATCAAACAAAGTTTACTACTACATTGTGTAACTTTTTTTTTTGCTTATTGTTGCACATTATAAAATGATGATACAAGTTCAGTTATAAAAATATTATAATAAATAAATCTCTTGTATGATCAAAAGAATTAATTACTACTAGATTGTGTAACTTTTTTTTGCTTATTGTTGCACATTATAAAATGATGATACAAGTTCAATTATAATAAGTTTTTTATTTGAAAATAATTAGCAACACTATTATAAGCCAAATATTATGCATTTACTAGACTCATTAATCACATTTGTAATGGTCATGACAAACTAATAACAAAAACACAGAAACTTTATTCAAAATGTCACAATAATATCAAAAAAATATTACAAGTACTAATCAAATTGTTCAACAACAATTAAGTAAAACCCTTCAAATCTCCGAATTAGTGCAAATGCATTATTGATAAAGCAGTCCAAACATTTTCATTATATATTATTATTTCAGTTAACAGATACCATTTGTCTTCTTCCTGTCGGAAACAAACTTCTTCCAGCCATTGATGATCTCTCTCTGCTTCTCCATATCGGTTTTCTTCACCGTCACCATCAAGTTATCGCCGTTAGCTTCACTCTTCTCCTCTCCCAGCGAAATTTTGTGGATTACTCGTGAAGGAAGCTCATCGAGCTCACGCATCACTTTCTCAATATCGATCACAAGTCTCTCTGCGAGTGTTCTTGAAAAATCTTCTCTGATGACCACTCGAAGAACAGTTATGTGTTGTGCGTTAGGAGGCATAGTATATGCCGGCACTATCCATCCGTACCTACATTTCAATATATAAATAGACAAGTTATAGATACATCATATTCATACACAAATCTAGTTACTTGTTTTTATGAATCTTTGAAGTATCAATAACGTCTAACTTATGTATTTACTCTCAAGTGCATCAGTGCATGAATCATATCAAAGTGAAACCTTTCGAAATTGGGAAAGAAAGAGTATTTGAGATATTAGAGCATCTCCATTGCTAAAATTTTCAAAAAATAATTTCAAAATTTTATATATATTTTAATTCACATTGTTTTTAAAAATTATTGTTTGTCAAATAGCACCTGTCTTTAGAATATTTCATAGATTTTCTATGGTTTCTGAAATAAAAACTAACCTGCGAAGCATGTCGGAGATTTCGAACTCAGTGTGAGAGCTGCTGTCTTTCAAGGAGAAAGCGACAAGCGGCACTCCCTCATCCTTTGATACGATGTTGAACCTTCCTGTCTTCTCAAGTCCTTCCCTTAACACGATCATATTCTCTCTGCAATTCTCCATCACATTTCTATAACCCTGTTTGACACATTTTATTTTACTAAGGAATTTCTAATTACTTAGCATTAGCATGATATATAGTATTAACAGTTGTCATGAACTGACTCACCTCGTGGCCCAATCGGATAAGTTGGTAGTATTGAGCTATGACTTGACTCGAACCTGCGTTATTTAGGAAAATCAATGAAGAGTGATTGGCTATGAGTGATAACAAATACAATTAATAAAAAGTTCAGATGTTGAAAGTATATGAAAATCACATTTTAATATGACGACGTCTAAGTTACGTTTTACGTACTTAAATTTTTGTGTTACCTGTATCACTTTGATGTTCATGTCCTACCCATTTCTTAAATTGTTCAAAGTAAATAAAAGTGGAAAAAGTTTGACCTCTATTGCTCCATCCATTTGATGATCTACGGCTAATTTTAAAAGTAGCTTACTTTTGTATATAAAAGTAGAAATATTAGCCTATTTAGATCAAGGCTAGTAGGTATAAGTCAAACACAAAAGATAAGAATAGCAAGAAAATTTGCAAAGTGACTTTATTTTTGTTAAGTAGAAAGATATTATTTACCCTCCATAACTTTGATGTTAGTCAATCTAGATCATGGCTAGTACGTTAATGTCAAACAAATAAAAGATTAGGAATAGCTAGCAAGAAAATTAAATTTTGATAAACAAGAAAGAAAATTTATACAAGCAGCAACTAAGACCATCACTAAGTTAAACATACCTTTGGAGAAATTGAGCGTAAAAGTGGGTTGGTCAGCACCAAGATAATTGATATGGAAGATGAGTTCCTCGGGCAAATCCTCTTTGTTTCTCCAAACCACCCAACCAATTCCTGCGTACACAAGTCCATACTTGTGACCACTCACATTTATACTCTTCACCAAAGGCAGTCTAAAGTCCCATTCCAATTCTGGATACAAAAACGGTGCTATGAATCCTCCACTTGCCGCATCCACATGGATTGGTGTGTCCCATCTATCAAAGACATGCAAATATCGACCCAGTTATTAGTTGTTTTGATTAGTGTAAACGTGTTAAATATTCTAACTATAGTACTACTAATATCATATAGTGTAAACAATCCATTGGTATGAAAACTAATTAATTTACCCGGTTTCTTTGTTCTTTAGGACCAAGAGATCATTCAAGAGTTTGACATCTTCAAATTCTCCATTAAGAGTGGAACCAAGAATGGCCGCAACACATATAGTGTTCTCATCGACCATCTCAACAGCTTGCTCCGGGTCCATCACATAATACCCTTCGCTTAGTTTCACTTCCTTAAGCTCAACCTCAAAGTACCTAGCGAATTTCTCCCAACACACCTAACATTTTGATCCGTCATTGTAAGAAATTGGTCAAACACAAAGATTTAGTTATGATTACTAAACTTGAATAATCGTTAATTACTTGAACATTAGCTCCAGTGACAATGTTGGGTTTATCAAAAGGTTTGCCTTCCGCTTTACGCTTGTTCTGCCATTTACGCTTAAAGGCCAAACCGGCCAACATTATGGCCTCAGATGATCCAACGGTCCCTACTCCAACGGCCGTCTCTGTCTCTCCTAAAGGTGCGTTGAATAGATGTGCAATCATGTTCACACATCGGTTCTGTTTTCAAAATATTAAAACAATAATGATTATTTAGCGAAAAGCAGCGTGGCGTATGACTTATTGACACCGAGATTGATGCTACTCCTGGTGAATAGCACCGTCACAGATCTTTAGAGTAAATTTAAAATAGTGCACACTTAAAGGGGTGGAGATTAATTAGTCATTAACAACTACATTTATTCTATAATTCAGCATGAGGTCGTGTAAATCTTATAATGTAAATAATTACGGTCAGCTAATTGATGAAAAAAAAAATTACGATCATATTCTAATCTGAAAATAATACAGAATGTTAAATTTGATCCTACTATTATACCATATCATATAATGTTATTCATACTCTTTATATTTCAATTTAAAATACGAGGAATCTAACCACTTGTAACTTATTTGTAAGTATAACTTGAATTTTATATTCTATTTATTTCAATGTTGGCCCGATCATTAAATATCATTTAGTTTTAACTTTGTCCGGCTATCAATTTAAATAGTCGTAGTAGCAAGGAACACAATGACTGGTATTAATTGAGGAAACGTAGTACCAATATTCCCACTAATTACTATAGTGTAGTTCAAATGAATCCAAAAGTAATAAACACGGCCATAGAAAAAGTCAAGATAGGTGGTGGCGTTGCGTTTATATATATGTAGAATCAATAATAAAGAATCTTATGATGATACAAACTAATAATAGTAACATATATATATTAATATATAGGAACAAATTAGAGAGAGAGAAAAAAAGAAAGAAATGCACCTATGAACAATGGTATATACAAATTTAAATTAAAACATCAATCAAAACATACCATATAATATCTCGGCCACATACAAGATCCTTAGAAAAAAATGCTGAAGATCTTATAATCATTTCTCTCCATATATAAGCCGATACGTAATTATGTTTAAACTTGATTTTGAACGATCATGATATATATAGTATATGATCAGATACCTGAAGTTCGGTGGTGACAGGGTACTCGTCCATGTCGACATAGTTCTTGTTAATGGAAGCCATGATGAGTTTGTCGCACTCAGGCTCCATCCACGTGGTCACGAAGGAGGCCAAGTTTAGCCTTGGATTACCGTCAAGCATCAACTCATCGTTTATTATCTGATACGCCGCTTCTTTTGGAATCGAGTTTTCCGGCATCTTGAACCTGATATTAACGTTATCAACCCTCCATTATTATGGAGCTTATACATACGTATATCATGATCAAGATTGTTATATTGTTTAGTTTTATTTTACCTAGGAAGTGAAGTTCGAACGTATCGTGACGCGAATGTGGAGTGGACGGAGACGTCCGAATCCGATGCGGCGTGAGAGAGCACCATCACGGCGATGAGAGAGAGAGAGAAATAACACAAGATGATAATAAGAGAGAAAATGAGATAGAGGAAAGTGATGAATGGCCGAATGGGATTGGAGGAAATGGAGAAACACCTAGTGAGGGGTTTTATATCAATAATAATTGATATTGAATGATAACCAATTATGAATGGGTTTTATATGGGTTATTTGTGTAATAATATATTTTGAAATGAACGAACTTTTAGAGGTTTCCTTTCTCGGAATTTTCTTCCTAGTGCCTATACTTTATTTATGTTAGTAGAATAATGCCTCTAATTTCGTTTTAGGTTTTTTAAAACCAAGTACATTTTTGAGAAGTTTTGTTTGAAAACACGATTGTTTTTATTTTGTTTCTGTTATGAAATAACTTATAATTTATAGTATCGAGAAATTTAAATAAGAGTAGAATTTAATACCCGTAGGAAGCAAATAACACTAGTATAAAGGAGAGAGTTTATTATAAGAAGGAAGAAGAAAATGTAATGATTCTTTGATTATAAACTCTTGTTCTTGTTTTTGGTGTACAAAAGAGTGAGATAAGTGATGGTATTTATAGTGAACAACAATACATAAAATAACAAAGATGGTGCTTAATTTGGTAAATGAGTGGGTGATCATAGTGCTTGATGAGTAGATGATCATAGTGCTTGAGTTTGGTAAAGAAGTGGATGATCATTTCAATGCTTAATTTATAA
>NC_027750.1:4175914-4223806 GCF_000695525.1 Brassica oleracea var. oleracea | reverse complement strand
GGCTCGGCCGACCAATAAATTAATTAAAATATTAATAAATAATATAGGCGGTATTCCGGCCATTATAACATAATATAAATAATAGTACAGGCGGTATACCGACCATTATAGCAGAGTATATATGATACAATAAATTTTACCGAATTGCAGAACGATCGTTCTGATAACGTGTTATGAAATAACTTATAATTTATAGTATCGAGAAATTTAAATAAGAGTAGAATTTAATACCCGTAGGAAGCAAATAACACTAGTATAAAGGAGAGAGTTTATTATAAGAAGGAAGAACAAAATGTAATGATTCTTTGATTATAAACTCTTGTTCTTGTTTTTGGTGTACAAAAGAGTGAGATAAGTGATGGTATTTATAGTGAACAACAATACATAAAATAACAAAGATGGTGCTTAATTTGGTAAATGAGTGGGTGATCATAGTGCTTGATGAGTAGATGATCATAGTGCTTGAGTTTGGTAAAGAAGTGGATGATCATTTCAATGCTTAATTTATAACAGTTTCCTTAATAAAGATTTCTAAGAAATTTGATTTATTGACACGGTAAAAATATTTAATGCTTACTAAGTCAATGATGAATAGGATCCGAGGAAAATATTTGCCTTTTATTGAATTCGTTCATGTATTAAATAAATGTTTTCTCAGAAATCGTTTGGTCCATAGAATTAGACCAAACGTTGGTTACTTTTGTACATTACTAGAACGCGGAAGATAACGCGTATCGACCAATACGGTAAGGTTTCTTCTTAGTTTTTCTAGTATGATAGGCCTCGTAATGTAAAATATGCGAGTTGATTTATTATATTTCATCATTGATTACATAAGATCATGCGTAGTGCACAGTTAATGTTTGTAATAATATTTGCCGATCGATCGATGATATGATTACTGTCCAAATAAGAATTAACTGTAAAGGTGATGTTATTTAATTCGATCTCTATTATTGAGTCGGCCGAATGACATCATATGAGTTTCTAGTTTTCATCATCTATCTAAAAAAATCAAAGTCCATGAAATTTATATAATTAAATAAATTTGAACAATCCAATTACAGAAATCTTGTTTTCAGAATTTACTTGTTTTTCTGAATTTAGTTTCAACTAATCAAAATAAAAGTAATTAGGAGTGTAATTGACATAACAAAGAAACTAAGAATAGTTTATCAAAATAAGAAACTTAACTTTCTTTTAATGTCTCAAAAATAAACGTGTGATTAATAATCACACATTAGTTCAAAACTTAGAAATCAATTCAGTAAAACGATACATGATGTCTTTCAAAATTTTAAATCGACGCAATAAAAATAAAAACTCAATCAAAAACCAGTCGACCTATGAAGGTCTAACATCAACAAAATATGGGTTTGTCAGACTTCTTGACATTGATCTCTATGGGCTTCTCAATATCACTTTTCTTCACCGTAACCACCATGTTGTCGCCGTTATCTTCACTCTTCACCTCTCCTAGTGAAATTTTGTGGATCACTCGCGAGGGAAGCTCATCAAGCTCATGCATCACTTTCTCAATATCCATCACAAGTCTCTCTGCCAGTGTCCTTGAAAAATCTTCTCTGATGACCACACGAAGAACAGTTATGTGCTCTGCGTTTGCTGGCATTGTATACGCCGGCACTATCCACCCATACCTACATTACATCACAGTAAAACATCATAACACACTGAACTTCATGAGAGAGTATTTGAGATCATATTAATGATAGCTAACCTGCGAAGCATCTCGGAGATTTCGAACTCAGTGTGAGAACTGTTATCTTTCAAGGAGAAAGCAACAAGTGGAATTCCCTCGTCCTTTGATACGATGCTGAACCTTCCTGTCTTCTCAAGCCCTTCCCTTAAGACGATCATGTTCTCTCTGCAATTCTCCATCACGTTTCTGTACCCCTGTTTGATGCAATTTAATTAGTTTGTAAGTAATGCTTAGTTAATTAGCATGATATATTAAATCAATTTTCATGGCTCACCTCATGGCCCAATCGGATCAGCTGGTAGTATTGAGCAATGACTTGGCTCGAACCTGTGCTTATTAAGAAGAATATCAATAAATACATATAGAAAAAATGAAAGTAATTTATAGATTCTGGAGTGAGCTACTAATAGTAATACTGAAGTGGCGAAGTACGTTACCTTTGGAGAAGTTGAGTGTGAAAGTGGGTTGGTCAGCACCAAGATAGTTGATATGGAAGATGAGTTCATCAGGCAAATCCTCTTTGTTTCTCCAGACCACCCAACCAATTCCAGCGTACACAAGTCCATACTTGTGACCACTCACATTTATACTCTTGACCTGTGGCAGTCTAAAGTCCCATTCCAGTTCCGGATACAAAAACGGTGCTATGAATCCTCCACTTGCTGCATCCACATGGATCGGTATATCCAATCTATCAAAAACATGCATATGTTAGTTGTTTTTTCTTAGTGTACTATATATACAGTAGTGTGTAACAATCCATTGATATATATGAAAGAAATATATAATTACCCAGTTTCTTTGTTCTTCAGGACCAAGAGATCATTCAAGAGTTTGACATCTTCAAATTCTCCATTAAGAGTGGAACCAAGAATAGCCGCAACACATATAGTGTTCTCATCGACCATCTCAACAGCTTGCTCTGGGTCCATCACATAATACCCTTCACGTAGTTTCACTTCCTTAAGCTCAACCTCAAAGTACCTAGCAAATTTCTCCCAGCACACCTAAACATATTGATTCATTATTATAAGTCATTGCTCAAAAGCGTGATTATTAAACTTGAAGAATCGTTAATTACTTGAACATTGGCTCCAGTGACAATGTTGGGTTTGTCAAAGGGTTTGCCTTCGGCCCTGCGCTTGTTCTGCCATTTTCGCTTGAAGGCCAACCCGGCCAACATTATGGCCTCCGATGATCCAACGGTCCCTACTCCAACGGCCGTCTCCGTCTCACCTAACGGTGCGTTGAATAGATGTGCAATCATGTTCACACATCGGTTCTGTTTTATTAATAGTAATAAAAAATGATTAGTGAAAACTCACCTTTTTACTTCAATGAAATCTTATCAACGTCGAGATTGTTACTTAACTATAATAATCTTGGTGAATACATATCATCATTTTTGAAACACAAATCATCATAGTTAACTATTGGCATATATCTTATGATTAATTCTATCTAAACTCAATTTTGCAACTATCATGATTTTTTTTTTACAAAAATAAATTTTTTCTATATATATTGACTAAAATATAAACCTGGAGTTCGGTGGTGACAGGGTACTCGTCCATGTCGACGTAGTTCTTGTTAATTGAGGCCATGATGAGCTTATCACACTCAGGCTCCATCCACGTCGTCACGAAGGAGGCCAAGTTTAGCCTTGGATTACCATCAAGCATAAGCTCGTCATTAATGATCTGATAAGCAGCTTCTTTTGGAATCGAGTTTTCTGGCATCCTGAACCTGATATTTTACGTTTTAAACAAACCACTATAATACAGCTTAAATGCATATAACATGATCAAGATTATTATATTGTTATTCGTGTGTTACCTAGGTAGCGAAGTTCGGACGTATCGTGATGCGAATGTGGAGTGGACAGAAACGTCCGAATCCGATGCAGCATGGGAGAGCACCATCACGACGATGAGGGAGCAAATGCTCACGAGATGACAATAAGAGAGAAAGTAAGGTCAAGAGAAGTGGTGATGGAGCTTGGAGGAAGAAGTGAAATACCTTATATATATATGTATATGGGTGGTTTATATCAAAAAAGGGCAACCCTAAAAACCATGCGAGTTATTTTGGTAATAATATATTTTGAAATAAATGCTTTTGGAAATGTTCGTTTTTTTCTTTTAGAAAGTTAAATTATTTCGCAAGGCCTATACTATGTACCTTTTTGTGAAGTTTGGTTAGAATCAGAAGGTCCTGACACGAATGACACCACATTGGAAACACGATTTCATTTCTTTCCATCTTGTTGATCTACGGTTTCTAAAAAAAAATACTTGGAAACAGGGTGAAAATATGTAGTGCGTGCTAAGTACGTAAGATTAATGGGATTCGAGGAAAATTGCATTTATTTTTAAAATTAAATGCCTTCTCATAAATGGCGAAATTCTCTTTTTTTGCCAAAATTTCTTTCGACGCCTATGGTTTGTTTAATTTAGCGGAATATCTTGTTTTTCTTTATACAATTAGACCAAACATTTTTGCTTTTTACATTGTTATAAGTTATAAATGTGCGTGTGGACCAGGCTCGGACCGTGTGTAAGGGTGTGCTTTCTGCTTTCTATAGGAGGTAAAAGAAAGTAGACACGGCGCAGAAGTCGCACCCATAAGGCCATTTCATGCTTCAAGTTCTGGTTCTCTGATGATTCTCTAGTGAATCATACTCGTACCTTTAACGTTTGGTTGGTTCAAAACTTAAATATGTTCTATGGGAGGCCCTTAAATAAAAATGTTATGTGTTGCCGATTAGCATGCTTGTTTGTAATATTTTTTACAAGACTATAAGATTTAATTTTTTTGGTTGTAAGATTTATTTTTTTTGGTAAAAATGTTAAATTTTATTTTCGTTTGTTACAGAAGTTACATAGTAAACTAGTAGCTGATCAAAGTAAACTAAAGCAACATCAGAGGAGAAAAGAAAAAGCAGTTCTGAGCTACCACAGACAGTTAAATAGTATTCATTTTATATAAAAAAAATTCATTTAAATCATTCCTCCTATGACATTTCATCAGTTAACAATGAAGTTGAACTCTTACGTTTGTAAATAACATATCAACATCAAAATATCTTTTCTGGTACGTGAAAACTGCACCATCGGAAATGGATAGCTAAGCTTACCTGCAAGACGTGGTACTCGATTTTCTCACTTTCATATGGATAAATTTAATTTTGTTTTCTAATAATAATGATGATAATAAAACGAATAACTGGACACGGGTGTTCCAATTGGTTTCCGGTTCTGTACAGAATCGATTTTGGATTTTATAAATATGATTTTTTTAAAAAGAAATTTATTATCTCGATCCATTTTTGTACTGTGGTTCGATTTGAATTCTGTTTTTTCGAGCTTTAGAGGAAAATAGGGGAAAAATATCCAATATGTTGAGCTAAATTGAACCGATTCGCTTGGTTCAAACACATAAACCGACCGGTTCAGTAAAAACCACCATCGAATGGAGAGGGAGATGCGATTGCGAGGTGTGGAGGTTTCTGTTTTACAATTGGCAAAGAGAAAACAACGGACGATTCTTTAATACAAGTTGGTTTGATCAAAAAAAAAAACAACGGACGATTCATTCGTTACCATTAACTCCTCTCTTACTATAAATAACCCTCCCCTTTGATTCCACAACACTCTTCATCTTCAACCTCTCTGCGATTAACATCTCTAGATCGGAATCTCTCGTTTCAGAAAATCAACCATGGCCGCAGCCGCGATCGAGAAGCTCCCCCAGCTCAAATCCGCCACCGATGGACTTAAAGAGATGAGGTTTTCACGCTCTCACTTTCCTGATTCTAATTCTGGATCTGGTAATCTTCTTCATCGTTTTAGACTCTCATCTGTTTCTTACCCCTTGTTTCAGTGATAACGAGAGGAGCGGATTCATCAGCCTCGTCTCTCGCTACCTGAGGTTCGTCCTTTGAATTTTCTTTGCTGATCGAGTTTTGTGTTGATATTATCTTAAATTCGAAAGATCGAACAGTCTAGTTTACGTAGATTTGTAGTTGAAACGATGGATGCAAGTATCATATATCGGATCTGGGAACAGATCTGGAAACTTTTGAATGAATGTATACATATAATTATATAAACGTACCAATGAGTCCTATGTGAATTTGAATGAGCTCTATGTGAATTTGAAGCGGTGAGGCTCAGCACATTGAGTGGAGCAAGATCCAGACTCCTACTGATGAGATTGTTGTTCCTTACGATAAAATGGCTAACGTCTCCGAAGGTATTTTTATTTTTCTCGAATGATACAAATCTGTATTGAAGCTTTGCTTTCTTTATGATAAGCTTTTTTTTATGGTTTGCAACGTAATGAAGATGCTTCGGAGACTAAGTATCTGTTGGACAAACTTGTTGTGCTAAAGCTTAATGGAGGTCTGGGAACGACGATGGGATGCACTGGTCCAAAGTAAGCTCTCTAGTCTTGCGTCACTATCAGTTTTTTAGTTTGATTTTTTGGCTTATCCTTGGCTTGAGTAGTGGATCTAGTCTCTTTGAGATAGTGATGAGTTCATTTGCCTACCCGAAGATCTATTATACCATGTACTCCTTGTTGCCATGGCTAGTGGACTTAGTGGATCCCTGAGTAGCTAGTAAACAATCCACTGTTAGCTTTTGAAAATAGCAGGGATATGGTAGTTGTTTTAACGTCAGGGGTAAACAAGTTCATCCTAGAACATACAGTCCATATTTATAACTTCATTTTCTTGGAAATCTTCTTGAGTTTACTGTATTCAGTCCTTACCTGATGTATTATTTATGCGACATTTTCTTTCTTCAAGCAATAGTTTTTTCATTTTCTTTTCCTGTTTCTATGCAGATCGGTTATCGAAGTTCGTGATGGTTTAACATTTCTTGACCTGATTGTTATCCAGATCGAGGTTTGTCATTTTTCCGTTCATTTTTTTTTCGCTGATCTTAATGCCTTTATGTAACCTCATTTATCGCTTTCCCACAGAATCTCAACAACAGGTATGGATGCAAGGTTCCCTTGGTTCTCATGAACTCATTCAACACACATGATGACACACAAAAGGTACTTCTTTTCCACCGAGAATCACTTCTCTTTAGTTCTACATTTATCTGATACTTGTAGGCTGACTGCTTTTTGTCTCTTTTCAGATTGTGGAGAAGTACACCAACTCCAATGTTGATATTCACACTTTTAATCAGGTACTTGATGTCAATGACAAGAAACTAAACTTTCTTTATTTGAACGATTTAAGTCAACTGTGGAACTGACAGTGATGACTTGTGCAGAGCAAGTATCCTCGTGTTGTTGCTGATGAGTTTGTGCCGTGGCCTAGCAAAGGAAAGACTGACAAGGATGGCTGGTATGTTCTGTTCTGGTAGACAAGTAAACTTATTACTGTAATTCAACTGCCTTTTGCATTTTGGTTTCTTCTTATTACGCAAAATTTTCAAAAAGTCCTGGGGTCTAGTCTATGATTACAATCTTTATGAGTCTCATTTGGGCTTGTAAATCAAATACTGCAATCCTTATGGAGTTCTTTCCCCTATAAATATTGCATTGGCATATGCATTTGAATATCCTATATTTTTGTCACCACTTATAAATGGTCTTTTTGTGAAGGTATCCTCCCGGTCACGGTGATGTATTCCCATCCCTCATGAACAGTGGCAAGCTTGATGCTTTCATATCACAGGTTATTCCTAGTATATTATTAATTGTCTCCTGAATTGATCCTTGATAGTTGATACGTTTGTGACTTTCAGCATTTGCCAATTTTAATTCCGGGTTTCTCACTATTCAGGGTAAGGAGTATGTGTTCGTTGCCAACTCAGACAACTTGGGCGCTGTCGTTGACTTAAGTAATATCTTCATCTTGGTTTCTTCCTATATTCATTTTGCTTAGTTGCAATCTGCAAAGTAACATTTAATCAGAGAGTAATTTGTGGCTGTCATTTACTCTGTGTTGCTTCAGAAATCTTGAAGCACCTGATCCAAAACAAAAATGAGTATTGTATGGAGGTGACACCCAAAACCCTAGCTGATGTAAAGGGAGGAACTCTCATCTCCTACGAAGGAAAAGTACAGGTAGATTTCTTTTCCTGTTTAGATGAAGCTATTTGGCTGCAAAATTACTGGAAAGTTACTAATCAAACTTGGTGTTTAGTACCTACTGAACATTGTCTGCGCATTCTGCAATATATCTCCTTGTTATTACGCATGCCACCTTCAAATCATAGGTGTATCCAGGCTCATAGTGAAAAAATATATATGGAGATATATGTCATTGTCTTCTTTGGAACTTATGATCCTGACGCTTTTTCATTGTTCTTCTGCTATTAGAGTTTATAATAGTTCTATTGACCTCTAAATTTGACTTTTCCTATGTGTAACTCAGCTTTTGGAGATTGCTCAGGTTCCTGATGAGCATGTAAGTCCACACTCTTCTGTTTTCCTTCTAATTTGTATTTAGATCTCGTTCTTTCTGGTTTGATGATATAGATTTTCTTTCTACGAGAGATTCCTTGAGATTCTTGTAGCAGTTTAGACACTATATCCTTGCTTTCATTAGCTTCTTTTACTTGTTACATGTTTCGCTCATAACATGTCATAAAATGTTGCTGCTCTGAGCATTAAACGAAATTGCTTGTGTATGGCTATTGCGTGTGACTAAGACTTAAGTTGCTGGCGTTTTGGTAGGTAAATGAATTCAAATCAATTGAGAAGTTCAAGATTTTCAACACAAACAACCTGTAAGTAATCTATCTGGTCCCGAAAACATGGAAATTACAGATTAATCTTCGGGGACTTAACTATTTAGCTTCTTACAGTTGGGTTAACTTGAAAGCCATTAAAAAGCTTGTGGAAGCTGATGCGCTTAAGATGGAAATCATCCCAAACCCGAAGGTACTTATTTTTAATCATACGATGCTGCGCAATTAAGCATTTGCAGTTTTGCGTGATTTGTCTTAAACTCTTCTCAGGAAGTCGATGGAGTCAAAGTTCTTCAACTGGAAACTGCGGCTGGTGCAGCGATAAGGGTATTCATTTTGTTCTGTATTTCGTCAATGCAGTTTTTTAAGAGAAACACAACCGTGACCTTCTTCTAATGTTTCCCTGTCTTCAAACAGTTTTTTGAAAATGCAATCGGTGTGAATGTACCTCGGTCACGTTTCTTACCAGTGAAGGCAACTTCAGACTTGCTTCTTGTTCAAGTAAGCCAAACTTCTACAAAGCTCAAAATATCCACTCAACATGGAATAAAGAGTTAATTATTAATCGTGTTTTACAGTCTGATCTGTACACTCTCGTGGATGGATTTGTCGCACGGAACAAAGCTAGAACAAACCCCACAAACCCAGCGATCGAACTGGGACCCGAGTTCAAAAAGGTAAGAGAGCGTTCTTCCCCTGTATGGCTCTCTGTAAAGAGTATTTCATTCTCATACAATGCAACTGAGATTCTATATGTTTGTTTTGGTTTATAAAACAGGTGGCGAGCTTCCTTGGCCGGTTCAAGTCCATTCCGAGTATAGTTGAGCTGGATAGCCTTAAGGTCTCTGGTGATGTCTGGTTTGGCTCAGGCGTTGTTCTCAAGGGAAAAGTGTCAGTGAAGGCAAATGCCGGGACAAAACTTGAAATTCCGGATAATGCTGTGGTCGAGAATAAGGTAACGTTTATATTCCCGGGGAGGATGTTGTGAGAACTAATAACACTAGACTCAACTTGTGCTTGTTGTTCTTACAGGACATCAACGGTCCGGAGGATCTGTAAAGAAATAAGAACTGCGATGCGTCTTCTTCTCTCTTCCTCTTCTTTTAATACATGCAAGTACTCTTCATGAAACTTTTGTATAAGGTAAAAGACCACAAGAATAACACGATAAGTGGTGTTTCTTTGGTTTTCTTTTTGAAGCTTTAGTCCCCGCAAAGTAAAAAAAAAGTAACGTTTTGAAATTTACTATTTCCTTCTCTTTCCCTATACGAGGCTTTCTTTTCTTTTGTTTCTATTGTTGGGATTCTAAATATCATCAATGTGTTAATGAAAACATCAGTTAAAAATATTTTTATTATTTTCTCGAGAACCATCTTGATATCATTATATGCGAGAACATTTCATTTTTTTTTTGCTAAACTGAACATTTTACATTGTGAAGCAACCAAATTCTTTAAAACATTTTACTTACTAAAAAAAGGAAAAAAGAGAGAGTAATTACTAATATATAATCTATTAATTTAAAATCATACTAGATTTTGATTCGCGAGTTTGTTTTCGAAATTAAATAAATTTTTTTAAATGAATTTCAATATAAAATAGTGTATAGGTCTAGATACATTTACATAGAACCGTGAACCGAACCATATCAAACAGAAAAACACAAAACCAAAATTGAAATTAATTTCATAAATAACCCATCAAATATGATATATCTGAAGCCGAAAATTGAAACCAAACATAGAATCAAATGGGTACCTGAGTTTTAAAATACAAATCATATACCAATAAATAATAATTATATTTGATTTCTAAATAACCAAATATCTAAAAACTATTATTTATAAACCAAATTACCCAAAATTGAATTACCCTAATATTTTTATTCAAAATATCAGATATTTTTATTCGATATTACCCAAAATTGAAATACCCAAAATATCAGATATTTTTTATTTAAAATTATCCAAATCATTTAATATTTTTATTCGAACAAATCGAATTTCCCGATATTTAAATTGAAAACCCAAAATTATCCAATATGTTTTATCTATCATTATGAAATTAACCGAAAACCGAGAATTGAACTGAAACATAATTGGACCTGGATAAAATCTACAAACCCACCATTAACATTTGAACTTGTACTGGTTACCCCGGTAAAAACCCAGTAAAACGTGATAACACTTTTTTAAAAAAAATTATTGAAATTTTCATGTATTTTATAATAATACAAAAAGCTAAATAAACTAATTAATGTGTCCCGGTAAAATCCAGAAAACTCTGATAACACTTTTTACAAAATTGATAAACTTCTCATGTATTTTATAACAATAAAAAACTAAATAACCTATTAGACTTGTCAATTTATATAAATTATATTAAAGCGTGATTTGCAAGTAGAAATTTTTGTTATTAATGTGATTGCTTTAATTTAGGGGCTAGTTATTCAATTTTTTATAGTGGATCTATTAACAATTTCAAAATGATTTAAGAAAATTTGTAATTCTTATTTTGTATTACATATGATTTTTCTGTTTTTATAATAATATGTTTCAAAATCATATTTACAACTAAACCGGTTAAAATTCCAAAATTGTATGTAGATCACATTACACATATAATCTGGTTTAGTGGTGTTCTCCTCGATTACACTATTACAGTTATTTGGTAGTAAATTTTTAATGTTAATAATTGTAAAATGGATAGTGGAAATTTTGGTACTTGATTTTACACTCTTAATTGACATTTTTATATAAACCAAATTATGCATAGATTGGTAATGTTGCCGAAAGATGAAAGTGAAACATATTTTATTGATTTAATTGGTTTGAGAGGTACAAATACAATTATTGGATCAATAAACTTTAATGGGATTTTTATTCCCTTTGGTTATATGACGGAAGAGCATTAAAATCTTAAACATCTAACTTCTCCTGTATTTGGTAAGATAATAGTCATTAGCATATTCTCCATATATTCTTTATGGAGATGTGTTTGTTTTTTATTTTAAAATTTTAATGCTGGTCACATGTTATAATATATAGGGGAAGACCAAAATATAATAAAAGGAAACAGTCCAAACAACTTTCATAAGTAGATTTTTTGGAACTCCTTCCTTTTTAATAGCATTAATTTTTATCATTGATAAAAAGTTGTCATTTAAATTTGGGCAATTCTATCAAATAGCTATTTTTAAGTTTTTGTCACAAAATAGCCCTCAAGAAAGAAAATGATCAAAATAACCCTTTTTATTTTGAAAATTTTAATTTTTTTTTTAAAAAAATTTGAAATCATATCCCAAAACGCCAGCACTTAACTCTAAACTCTAAGCCTATAGAATTTCTCTTTAAATTTGGATCAATTCATAACTTTGTCTACTCATTATACAATATATTTAATATTGACTGAATTAATTAATCTACTAAGAGTGTAAGATATTAATTGGGTAAAAAATCTGTGTTGTAACCATATTTTGTGGAGAATTTATCTACTCATTATATAATATATTTAATATTGACTGAATTAATTAATCTACTAAGAGTGTAAGATATTAATTGGGTAAAAAATCTGTGTTGTAACCATATTTTGTGGAGAATTTATCTACTCATTATATAATATATTTAATATTGACTGAATTAATTAATCTACTAAGAGTGTAAGATATTAATTGGGTAAAAAATCTGTGTTGTAACCATATTTTGTGGAGAATTTGTTAAGTATCATAAAAAACGTAAAAACATTTGGATTTTACAAAATAATTTATTTTAGATATTCAAACTATATCATATTTAAAATGATCTGAATGAGTATCTTTATATATATTAATTAAGAAGTCATTTAATTGGATTTTGATTATGTGTCATTCATAGGTGAAGTTTCGAATTAATTCTTTTAATTTGATTGGTTGTTAATATTTGAATTTTTATTTATTTAATTTAAGTTTTAAAAAGGAAACTAATCCTAGAATTACCTAATCTAATCTATATTACCAAAAAAACAATTAAACATTTCAAAGATAGATGAATTAAGATAAGTTGTTTATAGAAGGGTTTTTAGTGATTTAAACCCCAAACTATTTTTAAATCGGAAGAAAAACCTCCAGGTAAAATTTTATGTTTTTAAACCTTCAATTAAGATTTTGTTAGTGTATAAACCCCTCCGTTAACAGTTCCGTCTAAAATGGATGTAAAACGTTAATTTGAAACGTTGAGTTTCATTAAAAGGGAAAAATGACACGTAGTTATCTGAAAACAACATGATTTTTACGTAAGACAACACACAGTCCGTAAACGACGTCGTTTAATAACACCATGTTTTCGGGTAACTACGCAGTTTTTTCATTTTAACTAAACTCAGTGTTTTAAGTTAATGTTTTACATTCATTTTAGACAGAACTGTTAACGGAGAGGTTAATACACTAACAAAATCTTAATTGAAGGTTTAAAAACATAAAATTTTACCTGGAGGTTTTTCTTCTGATTTAAAAATACTTTGGGGTTTAAATTACTAAAAACCCTTTATAGAAACAATTAAATATCATATATTACATTATATTAATATAGAATATACATATAAGTACATATGATATTATAGAAATATTTTTATAAACGATTTTAAATTTTTATTAATAGTCGATACACTAAATCATTGATAATAGAAAACTAATTAACCTCAACCTAATAATATTTCTTATCACTCACTATATCTATATATAATTTTCTATTTTAATAATTTTTGTACATAAAATAAAAATATAAAGAATTTATGAAATTAGTTAAAACAAGATAATGCAAACTTTTAAAATAATAAAAAAATTAACAGAAAAAAATTACCAAAACTACACGTACATTTTATTTAAAGTATCATGTACACATTTTCATATTAATTCAGAATTTTTCATATAATTGAAAAAAATATTTTTTTTTCAGATTTTCGAAAAATATAATCAACAATTTTTATCAATGTTCTAAAAATTGCTAGGCGGTAACTAAGCGCTTTATAGAGGATTAGCGACTAGGCGGATTATTCGGGGCATAGGCGAAGCCTAGGCGTTAGCAAATTATTGATTTATTTTATATATTTTATACATTTATAGGACATATTTTAGTTTTTAAGTTTAATTATAAAATTATGGTGATGAATTATCAAAATTAGATATACAAAACAGAAGAAAGTAGGCAAATTTGTAGATTTGTAATAATATTATTGCTTAATTTAACATATATAGACAACTTTAGATCGATTTTAACCAATTTAGAACAGTTTAAACCAATTTAAGTCATATAAGTCGGTATAAATCGGATTTTAAGAAAATCGTTTCAGATAGGACCGAGTTGCCGCCTAGGCGGGGGCCTAAACCGATTTTTAGAACCTTGATTTTTATAATATGTTTTTCTCATAGCATATTAAACAAATAAAAATATACAAACTTATTCAAAATTACAGTAGTATGTCACAAAAATTATACAAGATTATAATCAAATAATAGATATCACTAAATTACATAATTCTTTTTATATCAATTCGAGTTATATTTCAAAGAATTTTAGCAAAACATAAGAGTTATATTTCAAAGAATAAAAACAGGCCTGACCGGACAGGGTCGTATTGATTTAAATTGGAAAATTGCACAATTCCAATAACGAAAAACAAAAAAAAAAAAATTGCGTGGGCCATTTTCAGTATTCGGATGACCCAACTGAGTTCGTATTCTTCCCTTGCTTGTTTCGTGGTATTAGCGTATATTGGTCTTATCCTATCGTCCGATTATGAATGTTTCCCACGAAGACTTAGTTTTTCATACTATTCAAAGTAAACTATACCCATTAATCTCACGTAACGTATGTGACATGCACGAGTTTTAGTGCGTCTTTACTAAGAAAGACTTTTCGTTGAACTCTTATATAACCATGGTGGTATCTTACATAGAACTTACACTCGCAAATAGCTTTAGAGGTTCTTTTTTTCCTGATTTGCTCTTTTATCTTATTTGCAATGGAAGGGAAGGGTTTATTGAAAAATTACTTGATATGGGTGATATTATTGTTGGCGCATCTACAAGGATGCAAAACCTGCATTGAAAAAGAAAGGAAAGCTTTGTTGGAGCTCAAGAAATACATGATCTCGAAGAGTTCTGAATCGTCCTACGAAGAAGATACTGAAGAACGGAACCTGAATTTTGTTCTCCCTACTTGGAGTAATGACACAAAGAGCGATTGCTGCGGGTGGAAGGGTGTTGAGTGCAATCATACAAGCGGGCGGGTTATCCAGCTTTACGTTGGTCGGAATTTCTTAAGAGATTCCTTAAATCTTTCTTTGCTGCATCCCTTTGAAGAGATTCGAAGTCTGAACTTATCTCAATCCGCAATAACTGGCGTCTTTGATGATGTTGAAGGTATTAATTAGGCTTTTCACAATGTTGAGTTTACCCTTGTGGTCTTTATGCTGATAATGCCCTTTCAATCTATGTTTATGCCATGTAATGTAACGCACAATTACATCCGATGGCCAGTCATGTTTTGGATACTTTGTTAACAAGGTGTTTTGCTTGCAGGTTATAAAAGCTTAAAAAAATTGGAAAACCTGGAGATTCTGGATCTCTCTTCCAATGGAATCCAACGCAGCACCTTGCCTTTTCTGAGTGTCGTTACATCACTTACAACTCTTAATCTTCGCAGTAACTTCATAGCGGGCCCTTTTCCTGTTAAAGGTATGTTTGGTTAGGTCGTTTTCTTTATGTCTTTTAATTGCAGTTGTTAGTTATCATTCTAATATTCTCATGGACTCCCCTTCAGAACTACAAAACTTGACAAATTTAAAGGTGCTGGATCTGAGTCGAAATTGTTTTAACGGTTCCATTCCAGGTAACATTCACGTTAGTGTTATTTATCTCCGGGATATATCTTTTCAGAGATTTAACTCATGACATTAATTGTTGATTTGACATTTGAAATATCATCATCTCCATATTCTTGTAACATTATTTCAGATCTAAGGAATTTGACTAAGTTGGAAGTCTTGGGTCTTGCTAATAACTTTGTTGATGGACCTAGACAAATAGAAGGTGACTATTGTTTTCTACACATCTACAACAAGTATGAGAAGGGTCTCGTGACTTCTACAACTAAGATTATTGTTCTCACTATCTTAATGTTTTCCAAACTATATCATTTTGCAGTAGTTTGTGGAATGAAAAATCTGCGGCTGCTCGATCTCAGAGGAAATAATCTTGTAGGCAAGCTTCCTCTTTGTTTGGGTAGCTTGAACAAGCTAAGGGTTCTTGACCTCTCATCCAATCAGTTAACTGGAAGTATACCATCTACTTTCAGTGGCCTTGAGTCCCTAGAGTATCTATCATTTTTAGATAACAACTTTACAGGCGTATTATCGCTCAAACCACTCACCAATCTCACAAAGCTCAAGGTCCTCAAACTTTCATCAAGATCTGATATGTTACAACTTGATACAAACAGAAAGTGGCAGCCAAAATTTCAACTGAGTGTTGCCCTGCTACGATCTTGTAGCTTGGAGAAAATTCCTTCATTCCTTGTGTACCAGAAGAACTTGCGTCTAGTTGATCTATCCAGCAACAAGTTATCTGGACACATTCCTACCTGGCTACTGGCGAATAATTCAGAGCTTGAAGTATTACAGTTGAAAAATAATCTTTTCACAATTTTTCAAATGCCTACAATAGTTCATACTTTGCAGGTTTTGGATTTTTCAGCAAATCAAATTGGTGGGATGTTCCCTAATAATATTGGCCATGCGCTTCCGGAGATGGTGGAAATGAATGGCTCTTATAATGGGTTCGAAGGGGCATTTCCGCCGTCTATGGGTGAGATGAAGAACATTTCATTCTTGGACCTGTCTTACAATAACTTCTCTGGTAAGCTTCCAAGAAGCATTCTTACGAGTTGTTTTTCACTAAAATATCTGATGCTCTCTCACAACAAGTTTAGCGGCCAATTTCTTCCAAGAGGAACCAACTTCACTTCCTTGCGCGTGTTGAGAATTGAGAACAACTTATATAAAGGGGAGATTGGAGTTGGTTTGCTTAGGTCCACCAGATTGGAATTCCTTGACATGTCAAACAATTTTCTCAAAGGTGCTATTCCAAGTTGGATATCTAAGTTATCTAATTTGGAATTATTATTTCTATCAAACAATTTCTTAGAAGGTACCATACCACCTTCTTTGGTGGACTTGCAATATCTTTATCTTCTGGACCTCTCTGGAAACGTATTATCTGGAGCCTTACCATCACATATGGACATGTCATATTTATTCCTCAACAACAACAACTTCACAGGACCAGTTCCTTCATTGTTGGAAGGTATCCAAATACTTGATCTTGGTAACAATAAACTCTCTGGGAGTATCCCGCAGTTTGTCAATTCCCTAGAAATACGCATTCTTTTGTTGAGGGGGAATAATCTGTCAAGAAATATTCCAAGGGGGCTGTGTGATTTGAGCGCTATTCAAGTTTTGGATATTTCAGATAATAAGCTTAATGGCTCCATACCTTCATGCTTCTTTAACTTATCATTTGGAGTGCGAGAAGATATGTCCCGTGACTTTCGTTACGGGATAGATTTTTCTCTGGAGCGTATCAAGTTGGAATTTTACAGATTCACATTTGTGGTAGAGGAGCTTGCGTTACAAGACTATATCACTAAGGATATTGGAATCGGTTTTGAAGTGAAGAAAAGGTATGAATCTTATCCCACTGGAGGAAGTAATTTCAGAAAAGGAATGATTGATTATATTTATGGGATGGATCTGTCTAACAATGAATTAAGTGGTGTCATCCCAGCAGAGATAGGAGATCTCCCGAAAGTAAAAGTCATGAATCTATCTCACAATTTCTTGTCGAGTTCTATACCATCTAGCTTCTCCAATCTGAAGGCCATTGAGAGCCTTGATCTTTCTTACAACATGTTGCACGGAAGCATTCCTTACCAGCTAACAAGCCTTACGTTTCTTGGAGTGTTCGACGTGTCTCACAACAATCTATCAGGAATCATTCCCCAAGGAAGGCAATTTAACACATTCAACGAGAGCAGCTTCTTAGGCAATCCTCTTCTTTGTGGACCACCGAGCCATATAAGTTGTGAGGCTAAGAAGATCTCAGAGGAAGCAAATAATGGAGGCGAAGAAGAAGACGATGAAGATTTTATTGATATGAAGGTCTTCTACTACAGCACCGGTTCAACTTATGTGGCCGCATTGATGGGCATTGTTGTACTTATGTGCTTTGATTGTACTTGGCATCAAGCATGGCTCTGCATTGTCGATG
Source organism: Brassica oleracea var. oleracea (assembly GCF_000695525.1). Classification (NCBI taxonomy): domain Eukaryota; kingdom Viridiplantae; phylum Streptophyta; class Magnoliopsida; order Brassicales; family Brassicaceae; genus Brassica; species Brassica oleracea. Next base: position 4,206,072 of record NC_027750.1, on the reverse strand, counting down.
CTTTCATCGCCTTTGCAAAAAGAATGTTTTCGTAAATCTTTCATCTTAGCTTTGGATATTTATAATTATATCCACAGAAAGCTTAGATCATCTATGTTTCTTTATGCAGTATTTGTTCTTTTGATTCCTACCCAAAAGCTTGAATAAAAATATATATATGTACTACACATAAGGCATATGATTGTACTTATTTCATTATGTACACTTACATATGAGTCTTAAGCTACACATATATCAGACGACTTCTTCGTGGTGTACGTAGGATTACAAGTCTTTTTAATCAAGTTTTTTAAATCAGCCTTCTAAGAGTTGGTGGTCATTTAAATACCGGTTGTCAACTTAGAGTCGCGGTTCAACTGTTATGGCATGATGACTGAACAGGCTTAGGACCTCTGATTTCACTTACTAGATCTAGCGGGCTGAGGGTCACAGGCATTGGGAATATATTTACGGTGAGCCAAGCTATATAGCTAGTGGCACATGGTCTGTACCTAGAGGAAGCCACCCCATTATTCTTCTGTTAAAGGCCAGCCTTCCCCTACCTTCTCATCGTCCAAGACTTGGGATTCTAGACATCCCCTTCCTCCGTCTGTTCCTTGGTATCCATCAAAGTATGGTTTAAAGGAAATATTCCTAAGAATTCATTCAATGTTTGGGTCACTGATTGGAACAGATTATCAACAAGGGAAAAGCTTAGAAGATGGGGTTTGGTTGTTCCTGTAACTTGTTTACTTTGTGGTTCTAGTGATGGAAACATGAGATTATCTTCTCTTTTCTTGTTCTTACTCTTCAAAGCTCTGGAACTATGATTTCTCTCAGTCCAACTTCTTTTTTTTTTTTTTTGAAAGAATTTTAAATTTATTTCAATCAAAAAAACCTTGTTACAGATTTTGCACTGCCTCAATCATAAAACATAAAATCTATAAATTTCTATACAATGTTCAAATCTCCATTAGCTTCTACTAAACCAAACCTCCATTGCCTTCTCATATTTTCCTCCTTTCTTCCTCCTCAAAGACGTGATCCTGTTCCTGACCAACTTATCCAATCGAGCAACTAGACAACGGGCAGGCAAAGAAGGTTCACTCACCCTTCTCACGTTTCGTTCATGCCATAATGCATATGCGACTGCTTGAAAACAATAGCGAAGAAGAAAAGTCACAATCCTACCATGGAATCCATTCACCACCACTTGGACCACACTAGACCAATCACAACTTCTTCTGTTACCTGCTAGGTTCTTGATAGTCTTCAACCAAACTTCTTGTGAATAAACACACTCAAAAAACAAATGATCCCTCGTTTCAGGTGCCGTTTTACACAACCAGCATGTAAATACAGCCTGAGGATTCCATCTTAAAATCCTGTCTCCTGTTGATAGTCTATTATGTATTGCAATCCATATGAGGAAAGAAAACTTTGGAGTAGCACCAGGAAACCATACTCATTTGAACCAAGAGACACTCGGTGACTGAGCTCTAGTAATGTTCCAAGTTTACGCCGTGGAGAAACCTTCTTTAAAAGCCCCATTTTCTCTCTTCCAAAGACATATATCATCCTGCTGATTCAATCCTCTGTTCTTCAACACCCCAATCTCTTTATCAATCAACTGAAGAATGGATACTCTCAGTCCAACTTCACTCCACCGATTGCCTTCGAAGATGTCTTGTCTTGGGTTCGAACAATTTCTATAAATCAGAAATTGAAATCCATTGTAAGATGGTATTTCAGGCTGCAGTTTGAAGATGTAAGTTTAGCACATGCAGTTTCATTGAGGAGGTCTGTGAAGATTGCAGCTGTGTGAAGACAGTAAGCTCTGGTGCGGCCGGATGGTGATCAATGCATGTGTGCTTGATTCCTAATCTTCATAGATATCTATCTAGAAAAGAGCATGTCAGGAGGTTTGTGCATGATGTATGCTTTAGCAAATAATGATGTATTTGCATTCTTGTTCTAGTGATCAATGAAATCTGGACGAGATCCTGGGGATGTAAGAAACGAACCCCATAAACAAACTTTGTGTGTCGTTTACTTTATGCTCTATATTTCTCGACTCATCCGCACTTATACAGTTTACATGCTTTGGAAGGAAAGGAATACTAGACTGCACAAGTCAGTATCTCGACCTGTTCCGGTGTTGATTAACGAAATGCATCTCCTCCTAAGATCAAAGCTCTATGGTCTTGACCAAATCGCGATTTCAACTTCTCTTACCAACCGTGTTCCTACTGCAACTTATCTCCACCTATGGTTCCACAACTTTCAACATTGACATGAGCTTCAACGGAATATCATCCTAAGTGTTCTTCTGCTATTAGAGTTTATAATAGTTCTATTGACCACTAAATTTGACTTTTCCTATGTGTAACTCAGCTTTTGGAGATTGCTCAGGTTCCTGATGAGCATGTAAGTCCACACTAATCTGTTTTCCTTCTAATTTTTATTTAGATTTATTTCTTTCTGGTTTGATGATATAGATTTTATTTTTACGTGAGATTCTTGTAGCAATTAGACTCTATATATCCTAGCTTTCATTAGCTTCCTTTACTTGTTACATGTTTCGCTCATAACATGTCATAAAATGTTATTTTTCTAAGCATTAAACGAAATTGCTTATCTCTGGCTATGCGTGTTAAATTGCTCGCGTTTTGGTAGGTAAATGAATTCAAATCAATTGAAAAATTCAAGATTTTCAACACAAACAACCTGTAAGTAGTCTATCTGGTCCCGAAAACATTGAAGATAATAGATTTAATTTGGGAGACTTAACTGTTTAGTTTTTTACAGTTGGGTTAACTTGAAAGCCATTAAAAAGCTTGTGGAAGCTGATGCGCTTAAGATGGAGATCATCCCAAACCCGAAGGTACTTATTTTTTATTCATACCATGCTGCGCGGTTAGGCTATTGCAAATTGCAACTTTGCGTGATTAGTCTTAAGCTCTTCTCAGGAAGTCGATGGAGTCAAAGTTCTTCAACTGGAAACTGCAGCTGGCGCAGCGATAAGGGTATGCATTTTGTTATATATTTCGTTAACGCAGTTTTTAGAGAAACACACCAGTCAGCTTATTCTAATGCTACCTGTCTTCAAACAGTTCTTTGAAAATGCAATCGGTGTGAATGTACCTCGGTCATGTTTCTTACCAGTGAAGGCAACTTCAGACTTGCTACTTGTTCAAGTAAGCCAAACTTCTACAAAGCTCAGAATATCCACTGAACATGGAATAAAGAGTTAATCTGTAATCATCTTTTACAGTCTGATTTGTACACTCTCGTGGATGGCTTTGTCACACGGAACAAAGCTAGAACAAACCCCACAAACCCAGCTATTGAGTTGGGACCCGAATTCAAAAAGGTAAGAGAATGTTCTTCGCTCTCTGTAAAGAGCATTTCACTGTTATACAGTGTAACTTTTTGTGTGTGTTTAATAAACAGGTGGCGAGCTTCCTTGGCCGGTTCAAGTCCATCCCGAGTATAGTTGAGCTGGATAGCCTTAAGGTCTCTGGTGATGTCTGGTTTGGCTCAGGGCCTCAGGCGTTGTTCTCAAGGGAAAAGTGTCACTGAAGGCAAACTCCGGGACAAAACTTGAAATCCCGGATAATGCTGTAGTCAAGGATAAGGTAACGTTTATATTCCCGGGGAGGATATTGTAAGAACTATATCACTAGACTCAACTTGTGCTTGTTGTTCTTACAGGACATCAACGCCCCAGAGGATCTGTGAAGAAAAGTTTAAAGATCCATGATGCGTCTTCTTCTTCTGTCTTCCTCTTATTATACATGAAACCACTTTTGATGAAGTGATGTTTTAAAAAAAAAAAAAAAAAAAAGTCATGTTTTTATTTTCTTTTTGCAGTTTTAGTCCCCGCAAAGTACGTTTTCAAATTTACTATTTTCTTATCTTTCCCTACAAGAGTTATTTTCTTTTGTTTTTATTGTTGGATACTCCACAAATTATTATTAACGGAGATGTTAGTTTAACATCAATTAAAATCATTTCATTATTTTTTTGAGAACCATAGGTGAGAACATGTTATACTATGAAGCAACAAAAAAAAAATTAAAACAATTTACATACTAAAAACAACAGAGTGATATTACATTATAGTGTTTTCAACCAATTATTCTGATCTAAATTCCCCTATGCGGGTTGGAATTTTATTTAAATTACAAAAAAAAACAATTATTCAGAATAAGTTTTTTCTAATTTCTCTACCATATTGTGCCAGTTGTCCCAAACTGTCTCCTACTCTACTTTGACCACTTTTACCAGCTCGAATCCAAAGTTACCTACAGAAATAAAATACAAAGATAATACGGTTGGTCCATAAATAGTTTCACTGGTCATGCTTTTTCTACACACCACACATCTTTTCAATCTCTTTTATCTTTGTTTTAGAACATTCACACTGATTGTCACAAAAGTCATAGGCCTTTATTTTAAAAGAATATCTGATTCTTTCATTGTTATCCCGTTTGGCTCTAAAGCGGCAGGCCAAATAAGTTGTTGAGAATGAATATGAACCACATAACATAAAACATATCGCAAAGGATAAAATGCATGGTGGTGAAGAAAAAGAAAAATATCGCAAATGTGTAAAGCGTCACCCTTAACACTATCCAGTAAGATAATCAGTTGCCTAACTCCCACATCACCACTAAGCCTAACAAATAATCAGTGTTAAGGCACAGCGAGAAGGAAAATATGTGGCTGATGAGCTTTTCATGTAATAAGAAAAAAAAAAGAATATGAGTGACCTATATCTCCTTTCACGTGTCAACTTTCCGTAGAGCAGTCGGCTAAATCTTAAATGTAAGAATAAGTGACATGGACAAAAGTGCACTCCAGTACTACATTGATTTACATACAGTTACTTATTTGCTCTTGTTGTCGTATTTATGCTTTAAAACCATTTAAGAAATGATCTTACACATTTAAGAAGATTGATTACGACCTGGATAAACGTAACAGTAAGAAAAAGCTGAAAATAATTATAATAATATGATGGCAACATATATTATGTAGTATGTATCAAGACTTTCGTAATGGAGCGACGACCCACACCATGTATTAATAATTTAAAGACGAAAGATATTTAGCTGGCGGCTCAAATTTTCTTGGTCCAGTAATTAAAATCCATATTTCCCGATATTATCCATTATCCTTTTTATTTATATAAAAATAATAATATTAGCGAGTAAGTACCAACGAGCAGCACGTGTCAATTGGAGGGGGCCTTTGAAAGTGAACCACAAGATTTAATCGGTTTCGCGAGCGTTCCAATAAAATATTGGAAAAAACAAAAAAAAAAATTGAAAAAGCGCACATAGCAGAAGCTGACGTGGCATCCTCTTCTTTATCTTCCTATTTTTTCTCTCTCTTTCCTTCCTCCACAGACCCCAAAAACACTTTTATTTCTCTCCTCTCTGCTTTCTCCATTTGCTCTTTCCTTCTTCAAACTTGCTCTTTTCTTTTACTCTGGCTGAGCTTAGTTTTCTTATTCAGGCAAACTTATGAAGTCTCCTTCGTTGACTGTGAATGCTCAGGTGTGAACTCAAATCTTGCCGTGTTTAATTTGCTTACTTTCTCCTTAGCTAATGAGTCTATGAGCTTAGAGAAGAAAAAAAAAACCTCAAAGTTGAGTTTTTTTTAATAACTTCAAGTTAGAGTCTAAGCCTGTCCATTTGCAGGCTCTTTTGTTTCTTTTGAGTTATGAGTTTCTCTAAGCTAAATCGTGTAATTAAAATCTCTGAATACAACTGAAACCGTTGGTTTTTTGTAAAGGATACATATGTCACTTTTGGTAAAGTACAGAACTTGTATGTAAGCAAATTATAGATGATGTTTTGTCCTAAAGGTTCCCCCTTTTGGCTTGGTGTTTATTGGTTTCAGGGTACCAAAGCTTCTCCGAGTAGTAGAGTTGAAGAAACTTCAGATACGCAGATACAGTTTAATGACTATGCACCCAAGGTTTTTGCTTCTTTTGACACTTCTAATGTGTTAGAATTGTTACTTAAAGTGAAGATCTTTGGCTCAGTTTTGTCTTTTTTTCTTTTTTAGGTGAGGAAACCATACATTATAACAAAAGAAAGAGAGAGATGGACTGATGAAGAACACTACAAGTTTGTTGAAGCCTTGAAATTACACGGCCGAGCATGGAGACGAATACAAGGACACGTGGGCACAAAGACTGCTGTTCAGATTCGAAGCCATGCTCAGAAGTTCTTCTCTAAGGTCTAATATCCTTTGTCATAGAAAGTACCAAGAAGTGCTTAAACAAGTGATCATTGTTCTGACTTAGCTTTGTTCTGTTGTGTGTTTACCCAGGTTGCTCGAGAAGCAACTGGAGGAAGTAATGGGAGCTCGGTGGAGCCCATTGTGATACCGCCTCCTCGTCCCAAGAGAAGACCAATGCATCCTTACCCACGTAAGTTGGGGAACGAGGGAGATCAAGCAAGTAGATCGGTTTCTCCCTCAGAACGTGACAACCAATCTCCAACCTCTGTGTTGTCCCCTGTTGGATCAGAAGCCTTGGATTCCTCTGATTCACATTCACCTGATAGAAGCTTGCCCCCAGTTTCCTCTGCATCACCTCAGGCTGCTCTTGCAAGTACTTCAAATGCACCTGAAGAGCTTGAGACTCTGGTAGGTGACAAAAATAAAATAAAACCCATCTGCAAGAATATACACCTTTAGAGGCTTAATGCTAATGCTCTTTGTTTGATCAATTTGTACAGAAGCTGGAGTTATTTCCAAGAGAGAGGTCTATCAAGGAGCCAACAAAGAAAAGCCTTAAACTCTTTGGGAAGATAGTTTTGGTATCTGATTCAGACATGTCCTCTTCTCTAACAACTTCAACAGCTTATTGCAAGTCACCGATTCAGCCATTACCACAAGAAGAACTCTTGAGCTGTTGGATACAAGTCCCTCCTAGGAAAGAAGAAGTGGAAAACAGATGCTTAGATTCAGAAAAGGCCTTCCAAAATGAAGGATCATCGACTGGATCAAACACTGGTTCGGTGGATGATACAGGACACACGGACAAGAGCTCAGAACCTGAAACGATGGTATGTCAATGGGAGTTTAAACCTAGCGAGAGGTCTGCATTTTCTGAACTAAGAAGAGAAACCTCTGAGTCCAACTCAAGAGGATTTAGTCCGTACAAGAAGAGAAAGACGGTTATAGAAGCAGCACAAGAAGAGATTCGCCTCTATTTATAACTAGGATATTTTCTCAGGTACTCAAGTCCTTAAATTCAATATTCATTCAACTTCATAACGTTCATCAAAGTGTTCTTATTTGTTGTTTCAGTTTTTTTTGTTCAAGCTGTTTGTTGTCTAGGCTTAAATTTCTGCATAATCTGTAACTGTAAAACACTGGTATTCTATAAATATTTTTTTCTATTAATCTATATCGTCTCAAATATCTTTCTTCATAACATTTCTCACCTCCTCAAGGCAACTTTCAAGCTCCTTCAGTTCTTCACTCTCCGTGAAGCTCACTGTGGCCTACACACGTCACCCTTTATTCAGTTTTGTATCATGTGTATAATAAATGCAAGATAATTTTGGTCCGTACTTGTTTGATTGTGTTCTTCAAATGCATCTCAGCACTAAAGAGTTCTCGCCTGCTTCCTGTGGACACTGAGATCTCCATGTAGACTCTGCAAAGCTCGAATGATGCTCTTGCAAACAACTTGAAACGCTCTTTGTCATTCCACACTTCTGATCCCTAAGAAGGAGAGATCATCAGATAGAACTCAGAACGCTGCTCACAGATCAAAGAGACGCTTCGATTAATCATGACCATTAATACCTGATATGATCGCACTTGCTTCAACAGTGCCTCACTGCATACCATAAGATCTCCTTTGATTCTACTCCATCTTGCATATAATCCCCAGATTTCAGATGTACTTTCTGTTCGGACAATCTATAAGAGACATTTTATCCACAGGCAAGAATCATATATATGAAAACTTAGACAATGAGACGATACAAAGATACATATACTAGTTATCAAAATAGTTTGCTAACCTGCTGAATAATTTTCCCAAGCAACTCTAAGTGACGCTGAGTTTCAGCTGGTGTTGCAGCACACGGTTCTGTTTCTACTGATCCAACCGATGAAGATGATGACTTACATGCTGAATTCCTATTTTCTAACTCTGTCATTATACGGTCTAATAAAACAACATCAATCCTCTTGTTTTTGCTCATTCTCAGTATCTGTTGTATAGCTTCAAAGGTCTGGAAAAAAAACAACACACAGATGAATCAACTCATATAACTCCATCAAACCGATATAGGGGAGAACTACTAGTTAAGTCATTTATACAAAGTGCTGAATTAAAAATCTTAAGTGGTTTAGTTGCATCTACCTGATCAATGTTTCCCACATCCATAGCTACATGGCTGAAGTTCTCCCACATCTGCCAGCTATCTCGCCTGTTGATACACGGTCGTTTTGAAATTAGTAACACTACAAATATCTTAATTCGAGTTATTATAAATGGTAAGGGAAAGAGAGATACTTGAACTTAAGCGCTTCTTTGAAAGCAACGAATGATTCTTTGCTCTTCTTTTTAATCATATGCCTGCACCCATAAATTATATTCAGCACCATCCATAGTAAATGTGATAGTGAAAGTAGGTGGACAGTGAAGTGCTTACAGACAAGCAATGTTGTTCCAGGCCTCTCCATTGTCAGGATCAAGTTGAACAGCGAAAGTGAATGCATCGATTGCTTTCTGAACATCCCTAGCCTATGGAGTAATGTAGGAGATGTTAAATTAGTATCCCTCTAAGCGATAATGACGAGTTTCTATCTTGTTTATCTAATGACATTTGGAATGAGAACATATTGCTACTCAGCTATTAGAGAATATGGAATAGGATGATACCTTCAATGCAGCAGCACCAAGAGCAAACCAACCATCCGGGTACAGAGAATTCAAGGCCATTGCAGCCTCCCTGAAGTAGGGGAAAAGATGAGACATAGCAACAGTACACAGGCCTAAAGGGTTTAAAAACATATTTGTTCAAACATACCACAGCATCTGCGACTTCTCGAAATCACCGCGATTGTATGCGCTGCGAGCAAGAGCACGCTACAAGATGGAGTGAGATAATTAGAGCGTGGACTGAGAGAGGAGGACATATAAGATGATTACATTATTGTGTATCAAACTACCTTAGCACGAACTGACTTATCATTTGAAACCTCCAGGGCTTTTTCATAACAGGAGTCATTATTCGTAACATCACCAAGTGAACACCTGAAACCAAATATAACTTTGTAGTATAAACCAAGGTTACAGAAATATCCACTCAGAAAATGATTACGGCTCTTCATACCAACAGGAAAATATCAAAGATTTATATATACCATAATCTTGGGTCATTTGGCCTTTCCAAAAGCTGCGCATTGATGAGATCCACAGCCGCTGATTTCTTCCCCAGGAAGCTGAAGTTTCAAATCGACATAACATAAGCTTACCGGCATAACATAAAGCCATATTGGAAAGGGAAAAAACAAGTGAAGCTTTAGTTTACCAGTAGCAGTGAATTAGACTATCCCACAATTCCAAGCTCTCGAATATTGTGATTGCTTCCCCAACCAAACCGCAACTCACGAGAAGTTCACCGTATTCCCTGTTTTTATAATCAAATCGGTACAGTGCAAAAAAACTATAAAAAAAAAAAAGGATTTCTATACATGGACATAAGTAAAAAAATATATCTTACTTTCTCAAAGCAGGAATGGTAGGGAGATGAACTGCAAAGCATAAAGGGATCCTTTTTGATGCTCCTGGGTCGCTCTTGTTGATAGATTCAACCTAATAGAAGACAATTTATCCCTCAAAAAAGAAGAACAAACTAATTTGATAATGCCAATGCTCTGCACAGTGCACACATACCAGTTTATCCACCATCTCCAGGGCACGTCCCTTTGTACGACTCCGAGTTGATTCCCACCGAACACGTAGTAAGTCACACAAACACCGTAGCTAATAGCATGTCCGTAAGAACACAAGTCAGTCAGTTTGTTTCACTTGCATTGGCTTATGACAAAATGAGAAACCAACTTCTCTATACATCAACACTTTTTAAACTAGTCAACTGAGATAAGTGAATAACTGAAAAGATAGTAGCTTACAGTAAAATATGTTGACTTTTGAGAGTCAATTGCCTCAATATAGGGAGCCATATCCCATCCTGCAGGAAAAAAATATATAGAGTATATAAATAAAACTAAAGGACAGAGTTACTATCATTCTCTCCATATTTGCATCAAACCTCTCTCTACAGAACACTTACTCTAAACGTTTTAAATGACACTTGAATTTGGGTTTTACTTACTTTGCATCTCATCGCTCCGACTACCCTTCTCAATTAAAAGGCACTGAGCCAAAACCATTGCCTGTTCGACTGGTTTTAACGTCACCGAGTCTTTGCCAGCTTCACCCTCATCGTTCACTAGTTTGGGAGTCATGTATACTTCAGGAGCTTCACCTCCCCAAGCTTCATAATAAGATCCAACATCAGCTTTTTCAGAGGCCAGCCTCACGTCCCCATTGGATGAGCTTGTATTCGCTACCAATACCATTTGTGCCTTTGGCTCTACCTACAACAAAGACCATAGGTACTTAGAATAACAAAGTTTAATAATACATATAGCAAAAATAAATAAATAAATCTCATAGCCTTACTTGGTGAATAGTACGGAATCCAAAAGCCCCACTAACAGAGAGCTCCAGCTTTGATGCTGCTTTAGCAGATTCAAGCTGCAACCTGACAATATATGTGTGTGTTAATAACATAATGCCATGCCATAAGAAGCTATAAACATGTAAGAAGTAGGCAAAGACGACGCCGTCTCAATGATTAACTTACCTACAGGGATCAACCCTTCCATAAATGTATTGCAAGACAAATGCTTCCAGATGGATGGTTGACGTTATAGATGAAACTTCTCCTTCCAGCAACTTGTCATCCCAATAGGTTTCAACTTTTTGCAAGTCTCCAAAATAGTCTAAAGCTTCAGCCATATAGACTTGCAACATATCAAACAAAGACGAAGATCGCTCATGTAGAACTCTTTGATGAATAAGCAAAACTCTCACAATCCACCAAGAAACACTCCTTAGTTCAAATGTTTCAGTAGCATACAAATCTTTCAACTTTAACAGAAGCATTCTAGCAAACACTAAGTGCTGCAGGAAAAAGAGAAAGTAGGATGTGGGTTAGGTAGAGTTCACTACAGAACAAAGATCAAAACTAATTTAAAAGGGCTTCCAAATATAAATAGTAACCTGGAGATTAGAAAACTTGCCGAGCAAGTCAGAGCCTGCAGACATGAGCTGAATCTTTGCCCAGTTTTCCCATTCAACTAACTCCTTACTTTTTTCTGATACTTTAAACGGTAACGAACACTTCGTTGATCCATCTGTCGGCCTAACAAGTTGAAAACGACAAAACACAAAAACTGGTTGGATTTTTGTAATAAAAACATCTATATTATTTTTTGAAAAGTGATTTTTTGCTTTGATCTAGTTAATCAAGTAAAAGTTTTTAACAACTAGTAACAGCAGTGATTATGCCTACATTATATGGCGACAAAACAACTAGTAACAGCAGTGAAGTTTGAGTTTTGCAATAACTAGGCAACTTACCCGGTCAAATTGCAACGAGTGAACCAAAAAGCAGCCGCGATCGCTAAGCACATCACCATAACAGCCCGGCGGGCCTTGTCGATTCCATCCGACGAACCGTTCACCACGAAAGACTCCACCTTTTCGAGAAGCTCGGAATAAACTCGCTCAGCCGAATCAACCGAGTCAACCAGGTCCAACTCGGCGTCGCCTAGTATTAGCTTAGTAGCGTCGGAGCCTAGAGCTCCGAGGTAGTCTCCGGACTCGATTAGGGACAAAAAGGAGTTTATAAGAGAGTCCTGCGGATGGGTTTCGGGAGGAGAGTCTGACGGTGGTGAAGATACGGTGCACCGCAGGAGACGGAGCTCGTAACCGCGTAGGATTTGAATTTCGCCGTCGACCATGGTTGTGGTGTTGAGACGAGGATGAAGAATTGAGGAGAGGTTTTGGGAGGTTCTTGTGGTTAATATAACGGTGTCGTTTCATGGTGAAGTTTAATTGTGACGCGAATGTCTTTTCGGTTTGGTTTGCGGTCTAAACACGGGAGGTCATTAACCGGGAAATCAAGAAAAAAGCGGTAAACCCGTATAGAACCAGCAAACCGGCCAAGCCAAGTTTTGACATTTTTCTCTATTGGTGTTCTTATTTCTCGTTTTGTCTCATCGACCATGTAAATTTACTCTTTATTTAGTATGTTTCTCGTTATATATTTACATAATAAGTAATAGACTGTAGTTGTTAATTGTGATAATATGTTTATAGATAAGTAATACATTTCATTGTTAAAACTCAGTATATAGTAGGAATACTAGCTAATAAAGCATATATGAACAATCTTTAGCTAATTTGTAGATGTTGTGTGAAAGGGAGAAACTAATAAGTAAAGAACAAAAAGATGGATTCATGTGAGGGAAAAGTGTAAAGAAGGGTATACCCAATTTGTTATTATATGTCTGTGTTATATGCTAATGGTAGTATAGTATATGTATATATAACTACTGGATATAGATCTGGAATATGGAGTTTGAATAAATGACAGAAAAGTTGATGATGGTGATGGGAAAAGCTTAGAAGCGATGCTGGGATTGGCCCATCAATGCCTCCAAGGATTTATTCACATGGGCACAAGTTGGACCCACATGATCTACCATGTGGACTCCCAGCTTGTACATCTCTTTACCTACAAAATTATATATGGTTGTAAAGTTAATACTCTTATATGCCTGTGTATATATATTACTATCATGTGTTTGTTGTCGTTTAGATGTTACATATGCTCATGGACGAATTACGATCTTCTTTGTCTCATCCTCGTTTTGTTTTGTTCACAATTTTATAGTGAAAGACAGTTATCATATTTCACATATGTAGTTTTCAAAAACTACATACGAAGGATCATGTTTTAAACCAACAACACATTTAAAAACTTGGAAAAACAAAGAATTAGTGGCAAGTAATTAATGAGGAATATATTGTAACTAAATGAGTGAATAAGAACAAGGGACCCCAAGAACAATTATCACATATAGGAATGATGATCTGGAGAAGCAATGAGGATTGTGAACTTTCTCGTGGATGTAGTAGGAGAGGTTTTCTTGAGAATTGCCAGACTGCACACAAAGTAACCAAAATATAATCAATTATCATACTTCAACTGATGACGCGAGATCAGAGCAAATATGTTTGGAAAAGAGATCAGAGCTAATTAAATTACCTAGAATTTCACGTTAAAAAGAAGATAAACTGCGATATGTTTTACTACTACACATGCGCTTCTGTATGGACACATCATTCAACATGTTCTCTAAGAAGTGCGCAACATACATAACTGAAGTAACTAACCGAAACACGATTTCATTTACCTTTTAGTTCATAAGATTAATTGCTCCACATTGGGATCAGTTTAGGATTCGGTTCGGGATCGGTTACAAGAAAATACAAATATTTACATATATTTACAATTGAGATTGTATATTGTTCTGCGGTAATCACGAAGTAACGAATGAGTCGGCGATTCGCAAGTGGAGATACAAAGGAGACAATTTACAATCATAAAGAGACAGTTTCAGTTAGAAGCGCCGCCAAACATAAAGAGATCTGAAACCAGTTTCTATTGGTTAACACAAGATTCGTTCCCCCATGCATCCAATGATGTATAGCCACGTGGACACATTCCAAACCGACACACTTGGAGAAGGATGGAATACCCTAGGAGACCATTTTGATAAAGAAATACTGATTTTCTTTTTTTTTGCATTATGTTCCCAAATCTTTTATTACTAGCGCCAGATTCAGTCAAGACATGTCTATGCATAGTTTAACACACTATGGTCATTTTCATATAAATATTATCACTGTTATGAATGTTAAATCATAAAATTAAAACTATGTATTTGAAACTTTACTGGTATCCCAAAACCACTACTAAACATTGGAAAATAAGTGTGAAATGTACATAATTTATAACGAATAGTCTTTGTATATAAGTTTTAATTTGCAACTTTGTGGATTTTAAATTTAAACAATTCTTTCTCAAAAAATTAGTTTGCCTAATTCTGAAATATCCATTACATTTGTAAGAAATACAAAAGCTTATAATTTCTTCCAACCTATATCATCAAACTTGAATAGAACGATGGCGAGAATCAGAATATGTGTAAGAAAGAACAAAAAGAGAAGAGATTGGGTATTTTCTTTATAACTTTATATTATTAGTTACATATACTTTGTTATGAGGGTGGCATCATCTTCTTTAATTATTCACTATTTTATATGAATTTTTGTCTTTCTCCTCTTTATTTATAAACCTATACCGCGCGTTCAAAGCCTCAACACAAAAAACACAAAACATTTGTCTTCTCTCTCTTTCTTCTTTCGAGTCTTTCGTATTATCTCTCTCCTAATCTATTATCTCGGCTACTCAATCATTCCTTTTAATTATTTACAAACACTACGATCGGTCTTGTCAGAGTTTTCTCGAAACAAGACCGTTCGTTAAATCTTTTTGTTCGAATCTGATATTAAATCGATCGATCAAGAGGTCTCAGTATCATCGTCAACCGAAGATATTCATGGCCCCGGTCTCGCTGCCTCCTGGTTTTAGGTTTCACCCAACGGATGAAGAACTAATCACATACTATCTCAAAAGAAAGATCAACGGTCGAGAGATTGAGCTAGAGATTATTCCTGAAGTCGACCTATACAAGTGTGAACCATGGGACTTGCCAGGTAATAATTATAAGTGCATTAATGAGTAACCACATATCAATCTATCAATATATAATCCGGTACGTGAACCCTTTATGGCGTAAGAGCTTAAAGGGGTTTGAACGTAGGTTCAAGACATAAGAGCATCTCCAATGGTGTTACCACCATTGAAATCCTTAGGAATATTAAAGTATTTTTTTTAAATAATTAAGAACTCTAATCAAATTAGTATGTCCAATGGTGTTATCTAATTTGGAATCCTTAAGAATAAAAAATTAATAAATTTTAAAACATGTGAAATTAAAATATATATTTTTGCATGATTAACTATCATTAAGAAAAAAAATAAAACATGTCAAATTTAAATATTTAATTTTGCATGATTAACTTTCATTAAGAAAAAAAAAACATGTAAAAATAAGATATTTATTTTTGCATGAGTAACTATCATTAAGAAGAAAAAAAAATTAAAACATGTTAAATTTAAATATTTATTTATTACATGATTAAATATATAAAAATACAATAATTACTGATTTAAATATATTTTCATCACCAAATACAATAATTATTAATTTTCTATAGCAATTCTAATCTTTTAATCAATTTTAAAAGTGGTTTCTATAAGTCATTTTAAAATTTTTTTTTTCAAGTTTCTATAGCAATTCTAATCTTTTAATGAGTTTTTAAAGTGGTTTCTATAAGTGATCGGAAGACGTTAGCTCCGATAATGATCAGAAAAGAGCTTGCCACGTCACTAAGGAATTGCTCCTTAAAACCTCTGAACCTGTTAATTTAGGACTGCTCCTTACCAAACTGAGCTTTGTTAAATTATTTTATTCCAATTAGTCTAGGATTATGTGCTAAGGACCCTCAAAATATACCGTTGCGGGTGGTCTAAGAGTGAAGAAAAGAATAAGAATATCACATGTCCAAGAAAACCATAAAATACTTTAACTTGACCACAATTAATACATCTATATATATATACCTTCATTTCGATTCATATCCGCTTCTAAACCTCTACAATTTTATTTTCTTTCGAATAAAAGAAGTTGCAAATCTACTTCAGAAATTAAACATTGATTCAGTACTAATTATATTATATTTGTAAGATCAGTTTTGGATTGGGACTATCGGTTTGATTTCTCTAAAAAACAATTAAGTTTAGTCATATAGTAGTATTCAGTAGAGCAGACGCAATCGACTTTTTATAATCTCCTTTTGGTCAAAAAGTTTCATCGACCACCACTCCTTTTATGTTATAGTTTGTCTATTTTTGTACTTTAGGGTTTTTATTGGAAACAGTAAATAACTTATCAAACTTAATATTTCATACGGGATAGATAAAGAGAATTAATCATAGAAATTAAATTGGCTTATCTAAAAAACTAAGCTTCTAATAATAATATACAATAAAGTGTTGTCAAAAGTTAATTAATTATAAAAATTGGCAGGGAAATCATTGCTTCCTAGTAAAGACCAAGAATGGTACTTCTTCAGTCCACGGGACAGAAAGTACCCCAATGGTTCAAGAACAAACCGGGCAACAAAAGGCGGTTATTGGAAAGCCACGGGCAAAGACCGGCGGGTGAGTTTGAAAGATCAAGCCATAGGAACCAAGAAAACATTAGTTTATTACCGTGGACGCGCACCACATGGTATTAGAACTGGTTGGGTCATGCATGAATATCGCCTCGATGAAACTGAATGCGAGCCTACTGCATTCGGCATGCAGGTTGAAAACTTAACCAAACCGGTCCATATTATAATTTCCTTGTATATATTAAGACAAAACCGTTTGAAAATAACTTTAATTGATGTTTATCATTTAAATTTCAGGATGCATATGCACTTTGCCGTGTTTTTAAGAAGATAATCGTTGAAGCGAAACCAAGATTAGATCAACATCAGCATCATCATCATCAACATTACGTAAACACGAGTTCGAATGTAAGTGGTAACTCAAGTTTTGATGTTTGTTCGGATCTTGAGATAAGTTCAAGTACACATCAAGTTCTACCTAATTATAACAACGCTACCGAGACCCAACCAAAATTTGGAAACACAAACGCAATCGGTGATCATGATGACTGGTCACAATACATGGCACAAGGCATGCCTACAGGCTTTTCAAATTACGGATCTCCTTATGGATCTTACCTCACTCAACCAAATGTAAGCTTATATATATAGCTAATATAAGTCCATAGTTTATATTAAATTATCAATTTCGTATCTAAATCTATTGTATGTATAGGTGAATACAGAGATTGAATGTGGGATGTTGCAACATCAGATGTCATTGCCACCATTGCGAGTAGAAGGCTCGCCAATTCAAACCAGCGATTTCTCCAATGGAACTAATCAAAACAGCGGTCAATACGGTTTCAACGACTTTACTTTCGCTGCAAGTAACTCCAACCAGCTCTATAACAACAACGTTGATGATCATTTAATACACATTGGAAATCTCGAGGAACAGCTCCTCAATGCTGGGAATTCCACATGGATGAAAACGTCTAGCGGGAGTCTGAAACAGGTAATTAACATCATATCTCATAATCATTAATGTGAAATCGTCATTTATATTCTTTGTTCTAAAGTCTAAGTCCAAGCCATGAATCCTCTCTCTAACTTATGCATTCCTTGACAGCAGAGTTTTATAAATCAAGACGAGATTTTGCCAAGTTTTGAGGATAATGACCAAGATCTTGAATGTTTTGGTGGGTATGATATAGTATTAAATAGCAAATTACAGAACTGCTACCACATATATAGAAATGTTGAGTAAATCATATATCGTGTATTTGTTTTAATATTACAGGCGGGCCTCGGACCAATACTATCAACAACATAGAGATCGATGATTTTTTCTCGTTCGAAAACCAAGTTGAAGGAGACGCAGACGACAAGACAACGATCGAAGAAGACATTAGAGTAGACCACAAAATGCTCATTTGTACACGTCAAACAAGTGAAGTTTTATACTATCAAGTCGTACCGTCACAGGTTTTGAAAATTCACATAAATCCGGTTCAAGGAATTGAAGAGAGAACAATGTTTACTGAAGAAGAAGACAAGGATTCTTGGTTCAAGAAGGCTGAAAATGTTGCCAAGATGAAATTGAAGCAGATTAGTTTAGTTGCAAAACGTTATTACAAAGGTCTCACAATTATTTTATGATTTATTTATATTCAATACAATTGTGGTATACCCCTTTTGAAAAAGAAGAGAGGATATACATTTATACTATTACGCATTGTATACTATATATATGTAGATTGATTCCATTGTCATTGTTAAAAATTATTGGGGAAGAAAAAGATTTGTTATGCATAATTATATGGGCAATTCTTTCAAATAGTTTTTTTTTTTTAAGTTTTTGAAATTGTTATGCATTATTATATTGTTATGCATTATTATAGTGTTAATTTGAAATTCTTGCTCGATAAACAGGCTCAATATATTTAAATATCATATTAGACATAATCATAATCTATTTTTTGTTTGTGAAATTTTCTCATAGTCTATTTTGATTTCTAGAGAATTTATTTTCCAGGAATATAAAAAAGAACCGAATTGATCAAATATTTTAAAGTAGTAACCACTTTCCGAAGGCCCATAATGTACGAGGCCCAAATAGCAATTTACACAAACAACGAGTCACTTGAATAACACGCGGGTTATTAGGGTTTTATGACAACCGCCTCATCTGATTGGTTCTTATAAAAACCTTTTGCCTAAACCTGAATCTCAATAAACTCAGCCGTTGAGTTTATCTTTCCGCTAGATCCATTCTCTGTGCTCTTGAATTTCCACTTAAATGTTTATGTCAATTTTGCTTGTCCGCGTCACTTTTAACTGATTACCACCGTTCTTGTTCATGTCCGCTGCGTATGAGCTGACGCCATAGTAGTTCCCTGTTTCTGCTATTCGTTTTTGGCTTTTATACGAAAAGCCTCTGTGTTTTTCAACCATCACGAGTTTGCAGTTTAGGGGAAATCTTATCTGTATATGTTTCGGTCTAGACAGCTTAGGATCTGGAGTTTGATTGTCTGAATATAGTTTTCCGACACTGTTTTTGTTTGGGGGGGGGGGAGGTAATGGAGATGATGACAATTTCCCCAGATGATCGAATCTGATTATACTGAGCGAATAGAACTTCCTCCCATCAGAGGACAGTCAAGCCAATTAGTCTGATCCTTCTCCCTTTTTATTTGATTTTAATTACATTAACTATGTTGGTGCATTATAATAAAGTTTTTTAAATATTTAACTTATGGAGAATTGGATGTTGATGACAATTTCCCCAGATGATCGAATTTGATTATACTGAGCGATTTTATATTTACTCTCATCAGAGGAAATCAAGCCTATTTTCTGATCCTTTCTCCTGCAATTTTCTAGTTTTTAATGGCGATTGACATAATTGTTATTGAGTTTGATTGCTAAGGTTCGTGGTTGTTTTTTGGTCATATAAATCCATATATCTTCATGGGCAACTATTGAAATATACTTTGGCGGTTTAGCTCTTTTTGGATTTGGTTCAAAAACCTCTGATTGTTTTGGGCGAGGAATGATGAGGAAGTTGAATAAAGCATCTCTCTAATTGTGAGTTAGAGCATCCGCAACGGCGGTTCATTTAGACGAATCCTTAGCGCTATATCCTAGGCGAATCCAGATAAAATAATATTATCAAAGCCCAATTCGGTAAGGAGCAATCCTTAGACAAGGAGTTTAAGGATCAAGTCCTTAGTGACGTGGTCGCGTCTCATTGGATGGAGGAAAATATGTATATATGGAGGTAATGGAGATGATGACAATTTCCCCAGATGATCGAATTTGATTATACTGAGCGATTAGAACTTCCTCCCATCAGAGGACAGTCAAGCCAATTAGTCTAATCCTTCTCCCTTTTTATTTGATTTTAATTACATTAACTATGTTGGTGCATTATAATAAAGTTTTTTAAATATTTAACTTATGGAGAATTGGAGGTGATGACAATTTCCCCAGATGATCGAATTTGATTATACTGAGCGATTTTATATTTACTCTCATCAGAGGAAATCAAGCCTATTTTCTGATCCTTTCTCCTGCAATTTTCTAGTTTTTAATGGCGATTGACATAATTGTTATTGAGTTTGATTGCTAAGGTTCGTGGTTGTTTTTTGGTCATATAAATCCATATATCTTCATGGGCAACTATTGAAATATACTTTGGCGGTTTAGCTCTTTTTGGATTTGGTTCAAAAACCTCTGATTGTTTTGGGCGAGGAATGATGAGGAAGTTGAATAAAGCATCTCTCTAATTGTGAGTTAGAGCATCCGCAACGGCGGTTCATTTAGACGAATCCTTAGCGCTATATCCTAGGCGAATCCAGATAAAATAATATTATCAAAGCCCAATTCGGTAAGGAGCAATCCTTAGACAAGGAGTTTAAGGATCAAGTCCTTAGTGACGTGGTCGCGTCTCATTGGATGGAGGAAAATATGTATATATGGAGGTAATGGAGATGATGACAATTTCCCCAGATGATCGAATCTGATTATACTGAGCGAATAGAACTTCCTCCCATCAGAGGACAGTCAAGCCAATTAGTCTAATCCTTCTCCCTTTTTATTTGATTTTAATTACATTAACTATGTTGGTGCATTATAATAAAGTTTTTTAAATATTTAACTTATGGAGAATTGGAGGTGATGACAATTTCCCCAGATGATCGAATTTGATTATACTGAGCGATTTTATATTTACTCTCATCAGAGGAAATCAAGCCTATTTTCTGATCCTTTCTCCTGCAATTTTCTAGTTTTTAATGGCGATTGACATAATTGTTATTGAGTTTGATTGCTAAGGTTCGTGGTTGTTTTTTGGTCATATAAATCCATATATCTTCATGGGCAACTATTGAAATATACTTTGGCGGTTTAGCTCTTTTTGGATTTGGTTCAAAAACCTCTGATTGTTTTGGGCGAGGAATGATGAGGAAGTTGAATAAAGCATCTCTCTAATTGTGAGTTAGAGCATCCGCAACGGCGGTTCATTTAGACGAATCCTTAGCGCTATATCCTAGGCGAATCCAGATAAAATAATATTATCAAAGCCCAATTCGGTAAGGAGCAATCCTTAGACAAGGAGTTTAAGGATCAAGTCCTTAGTGACGTGGTCGCGTCTCATTGGATGGAGGAAAATATGTATATATGGAGGTAATGGAGATGATGACAATTTCCCCAGATGATCGAATCTGATTATACTGAGCGAATAGAACTTCCTCCCATCAGAGGACAGTCAAGCCAATTAGTCTAATCCTTCTCCCTTTTTATTTGATTTTAATTACATTAACTATGTTGGTGCATTATAATAAAGTTTTTTAAATATTTAACTTATGGAGAATTGGAGGTGATGACAATTTCCCCAGATGATCGAATTTGATTATACTGAGCGATTTTATATTTACTCTCATCAGAGGAAATCAAGCCTATTTTCTGATCCTTTCTCCTGCAATTTTCTAGTTTTTAATGGCGATTGACATAATTGTTATTGAGTTTGATTGCTAAGGTTCGTGGTTGTTTTTTGGTCATATAAATCCATATATCTTCATGGGCAACTATTGAAATATACTTTGGCGGTTTAGCTCTTTTTGGATTTGGTTCAAAAACCTCTGATTGTTTTGGGCGAGGAATGATGAGGAAGTTGAATAAAGCATCTCTCTAATTGTGAGTTAGAGCATCCGCAACGGCGGTTCATTTAGACGAATCCTTAGCGCTATATCCTAGGCGAATCCAGATAAAATAATATTATCAAAGCCCAATTCGGTAAGGAGCAATCCTTAGACAAGGAGTTTAAGGATCAAGTCCTTAGTGACGTGGTCGCGTCTCATTGGATGGAGGAAAATATGTATATATGGAGGTAATGGAGATGATGACAATTTCCCCAGATGATCGAATCTGATTATACTGAGCGAATAGAACTTCCTCCCATCAGAGGACAGTCAAGCCAATTAGTCTAATCCTTCTCCCTTTTTATTTGATTTTAATTACATTAACTATGTTGGTGCATTATAATAAAGTTTTTTAAATATTTAACTTATGGAGAATTGGAGGTGATGACAATTTCCCCAGATGATCGAATTTGATTATACTGAGCGATTTTATATTTACTCTCATCAGAGGAAATCAAGCCTATTTTCTGATCCTTTCTCCTGCAATTTTCTAGTTTTTAATGGCGATTGACATAATTGTTATTGAGTTTGATTGCTAAGGTTCGTGGTTGTTTTTTGGTCATATAAATCCATATATCTTCATGGGCAACTATTGAAATATACTTTGGCGGTTTAGCTCTTTTTGGATTTGGTTCAAAAACCTCTGATTGTTTTGGGCGAGGAATGATGAGGAAGTTGAATAAAGCATCTCTCTAATTGTGAGTTAGAGCATCCGCAACGGCGGTTCATTTAGACGAATCCTTAGCGCTATATCCTAGGCGAATCCAGATAAAATAATATTATCAAAGCCCAATTCGGTAAGGAGCAATCCTTAGACAAGGAGTTTAAGGATCAAGTCCTTAGTGACGTGGCCGCGTCTCATTGGATGGAGGGAAATATGTATATATGTGTAAGGACTCCTAATCGGGGATCACTATTGGACACACTATTTTTACTAGAATCTTTAACTATTCAAACAAAAAAAAAAAACTAAAATAGTGGTAAGGACTCCAAGAAGGAGTCCACCGTTGCATATGCTCTTACAACGCAATATAAACCTATTTTATTAATCAAATTTCACATCTCGGACTAACAATTCATGCATAAAGAGTACACGTTTCTAGTTACAAAATTTTCAACCATGTTTCATCATTCTTTTTAATACTGGTGATTTCATTCAACTTGAAAAGTAGTCCAACAAGGTTTCAGTCCAAAAAGACTATCACAGTAATAAAAGGGAGAGAAACAAACAACATCGGTAGTCATCAGAAGAAAAACAAAGTAAGAACAAAAAAATCAGAGTCAAAAGGGGTTTCAAAAGTCAATAGAGGTTTCTCGGGCCAGGGTTTCTTGAAGCCATGTATGTTTGTTACGACCAACATATGATCCGTATATCTCTTCTCTAGTAACTACGAAGATACTATAATTTACTTAAAATTTCTTATAAAATCATTGCAAATTTGCTTAGAATTTAGTTAAATTTTGCTAAGCATTAGCTACAAACACAATCTAACTAAATTGCATGGGTATAATTTCTTTCGAATTCTAAGCAAATTTACTTGGGATTTGAAAAAACATAGCATGACAATTTAGTGTCATATTTTACTTCTTCAGAAACTAACTATGAATTAGTCATAGCATGACAATTTAGATTTTTATCGGGTGGTTTAGCGCATATGATTTTAGCAATTGAAGCAGCACCAAAGTTGATTTTCACCAAGAACTTGATTGTTTAGTGAGCCTTAAATAAGTTAGGTTGGGCGTTGATAGATAGATGAAACCCACCCCAAACAGATGTCACTAAAAGTTCTTATAAAATCATTGCAAATTTGCTTGGAATTTACTTAAATTTTGCTAAGTATTAGCTACAAACACAATCTCGCAAAATTGCATGGGCATAATTTATTTCGAATTCTAAGCAGAGGAAACAGATTAGGCATTTAAAGAGATTATTATGTGTAAATAATAAAAACTCACCATCTCTTCCCATCAGCGTACAATACGTAGATAGTAAGATACGGAACTTGAAACACAGCTGTGACTCCACTGCATGTTAACCTCATTTCGGGTCTTTTTTTTGGATACTTACATTGTACAATACGTAGATAGTAAGATACGGAACTTGAAACACAGCTGTGACTCCACTGCATCTTTTTTTTATTTTTTGATACAACTGTAATTTCTTCTAATATTATGCTTGCTACATCTTATAATATTGACATTATAACTAACAACTAGGATAGTACCCGAGTTAGAACACGAATTAATATTTTTTTTTGCAATACACAAAATATCAATTTTAACGTTAAAATCATCTGTTTTTTGTTTGGATATTTGGGTCTTTAATAGTATAGGTTTGGTGTTCACATATAATAATTGACAATACATGCTGTGAGAATACTTGGAGATTTGTATTTTTTTGCTTTGTGTAAAAACAATTGTATGTTTAACTTGTATTATGAATATTTAGCTTCATATTAATAAATCTTGATTTGAGAATTACAGAATACATTTCATAAATAATATAAGTTTTTGTTATAATATATGAAGTTGCTAGATTGTAGTGATATTTGGTTTATGTTCAGTTTAGATTGTATTGATCTTTCCAATTCTTTAGCTGTTAGTCAAATTATTAAAAACAAATATATGTTAATGTAACAGAATTCTCAAATACATATTATCTGTTAATGAAAAAAGGAATAGGTTAAAAACTAAAATAACATTGTTTAACAGTAGATAAAAATAGGATCATAAATTAATAGATTAAATTAGATGTCTACGAACAAACGCATAAGCATAATAGCGACATGAATTCACGACATTATGATATCATCATAAGATGTAGTAAGGATAGTAGAAGAGAAAGTTTAGAGCATTTCAAAAAGGAAAAACTTATTTATTGTATGTGTTTGGTCAAAAAATATGAGAGAACTTAGTCTTATATATAAATGTGAGTATTGGTAGTGTTTTTTAGTTTATGTTTTTAACAAATACTAGGGAATTACTATTAAACATGGAAAAATGTTATTATAAGGAAATATTTGAATATTTTATTTTACAAATCTCTATTGCTTAGGATTTGAAAAATGTAATCTACTATCGAATACACTTTAACAATTTCGTTTGTTAAGAATTTTAGAAAAGAATATTACTGTTACATGAGGATCATTTGCTAATTAACATGATTGTAATACATTTCAAAAAATTATTCTACATTAGTTATTAGTTTTCCTTTTTATAAATCTCAACCAAATGAAAATTCTAAAACCTATTTGATAGTAAATTTCCGTTTTTAAAAAGAATTTTATGAAGAAATATAAAAACTATTTAATTAGCAAAAATAAAGTTTAAAATGTTAATTATATAAAAAATAAAGTTTAAAATGTTAATTATATAAAAAATATTTAGTAAATTTGAGAAACCAAGTTTGATATAATAAAATATATACATAAAATAATATAAAAGTCGAATTACATAATTTAATTAATTTATATAGTGAAATTAAGAAGTTTTCCTTATTTTTTGAAAATATATTTTAAAATAAAAAAATGTAAAAAGAAAAATTTGATAAATTAATAAAATTATATAGTTCTCTAGCATTATTTATTTATAGAGTTTCTTACCATAATTCTTCCATGTTAATTTGTTTTTATTTTGGCAACAACCCTACAAGGCAAGAGGCAACAACGCTAAACAATTTCCTTTGTATATTTTCCATGACGCTGAATATCCCAAACGATGTTGTTAAATTGGAATCGGCTATGGTGAATCCACCATCCTCAATTAGTGACGACGACGATCCTCCGAATATCTCCCCTACTCCGCTAGTTTTCAATCTCAACCTCTGCCGTACTAAACGTACTGTGTATTCAAAACTCTTTTCTTCGATTCTTATGTGTTTGTGGGCTTATTTGGCTATCTTTATGTTTTTGATATCTGTCAGCTGACCCCAAAGTTTTATTGGACAAGGCTTGGAAACTTCTAGAGCCAGCTCTCAAAAGCATCTTACATGAAGAGGACACTGACCATTTCAGCTTCGCTGAGATTAACAATGTACCTTCTTGTTGTTTCCCTTACTTTGATTATTATTATTCTTCGTTCGTTCTTAATTAATAGCTATTTTGCACAGGCTGTTGGTAAGACATGGTGGAATAAGTCAGGGGAAGCCCTTTCCAACCTGATTCTAGAGGTCTGTGGTGAATATATTTCCACATGTCGATGTACCATTTCTTCTCTTTCCTACATATGTAGGTTGTTGTGTGAATGTATTTTCCCCTGAATAGCTCTACCTTGTTCTTCTTTTTGCAGCAAAGGGTTGATGAGGAGAAGAAAAAATGCGGAAGCCTCCCCCTTCTCTTTATATTCCGGGATGAGCTGCTCCAAGTTTTGTCAACAGGGAACTCCTGGGGGTTCATGCTTATGCCATTCTTGAAAAGGTTCTTTCCTCCTCCTTTTCTCTTTATGTGGGTTTTTGTTGCAAAGTTTGTCTAAATACATGTGGTTGGTTGCAGGGTTTTGAGAAGCTAATGGATGAGAGACCCTGGGAGGCCCTTCGTATGATGTATGATCTGTTCTGCCAGGCGGATTTAGTGTGTCATATCAACAATGCACTGAGCTCCTACATTTGTCAAACTGGAGAGAAGATTTTAAAGGAAGAAGGCTCATCATTGACTGAGTTCAAGGCTCACGTTGATAAGATATGTTTTACTTACTTTTCCGAAGATCCTTTGTTGGAGAAGACTGCCCAAAAGTGTTTTGAAGGTCTTGGAATGTCTGTCGTTTTACCTATGCTGGATGATCCATTCCCCGAGGAGATGTTAGAATTAGGAAGCTCAGTGCCTCTTCCGACAAGTCATTGGTTGCCACGATTGAATTTAGGCCATGTTGCTTTTGGATGTTTCTTTACTTTAACTATAAGGGATTATGAATTGTTCTCTCCCTCATCAGGGCGTGCCTACAGTGTAAGGAAAAAGGCTTTTGCCTTAAGTCCATGATAATTACAAGTATTTTTGGGCCCTTAATTCTCAATTGTTCCATGTAGATTAGTGGCTGAGAATGTTTTTGGGATCGATACTTTTAAGTTAATTTTTCTCACTTTTTTAGTTGGATTTTCATTGAAATTGACGAAAACTTTTAAGTAATATTTATATAGATCTCCGATACTATTATATGTCTCCCATGCTATTGTGTTTTGCGAAAATAATATGAGATAATCTAATCTTATATAAGTGTGAATATTTGTAGTTCTTTTTGTTTTATGGGTTTTTTTAAATGAAATCTCAATTTATTTATTTTTTATGAGATTTGACTTTTACAGAAGAATAATAGATCTACTACTATTATGATATGCTAGACTATGTGTAATCTAAGAATAGTAAAGAAGAAAAAATAGAATCATGACTACATAGTGTGGATAAACTACCGGCGCATAAGTCCTTCGAGCTTATATATATATATATATATATATATATATATATATATCTCCCATGCACTTATATATCTTCCGTACTATTGTGTTTTGTGAAAATAATATGAAAAAACCGAATCCTATTTTTTTTCTTCGATATTTTTATTAATTAAAGGGCCAAGCCCACGGATAAAGCCCACCAACCAGAAAAGTAACAAAAACAAAAAAGACTTAAGCAAATGGAGCAACTAACAAACCACACTACGGGCCTAAAGCCCAACAAAACGAAAACCCTAGTAGCCGCATGCCCCACACAAACTCTGCAACTTTACCAGATCCCACCGGACCTACAGCAACATCGCGACCTCTTAATCTTCCGATCATCGTACCACGGAGAACCTTCATCGAACGAATTGAGATCTCATCCGCCGCATACTACTTCATCATTCTCGCTTTTTCCAACGGAGAGCATCAATCTATCTTGATCGAGATCTCATCCTTCAAACGAAGCCACCACACTCAGATCCATCTTCAGTCCGTCGGAGAGCGTCATCAAACAAATCGAGATCTCATCCGACCACCAAGCACACAAGAAAAGGGAAATAAAACCGGAAGCCCTAGAACCACCACCTCCATCTCTCGGGACACCCCGAGCCGACTACAACGACTCCTGCATAGCCAAACCCACCAAACGCCTTCATAGACAAAGGCCACATATGCCGACGACGCGGAGCTAAGAGAGCCTCCACCCCCCGAGGACAAGAACCGGTAACAGCGGAGCTATATAAGCCTCCACCTTCCGGAAACCAAGTTAAAAAGAGAAATACGCTCCCTACTTCTCAAAACCAAGCACATCCAACCGAGTAAAGAATCCAAAACGAACAAAGAAACACAACGCCAGACCGATGGTGGCTGTGAAAGCCCCTCCATCGGGCGGAAAACCAGATCTCTCTTTCTCTATCTCTCTTTTTTTTTTTTTGATGTTGTTAGGTTAAAAGTTTACAACCTAATCCTATATAAATGTGAATATTTAAAGTTTTTTTTTTGTTTTTATGGGTTTTGAACAAGAAAGGAAATATAGTATAAAATATAAAAAAAAGGAAGGAAAACTGATAATTATTTAAAGCGTTTTTTATTATCAAATAAGTTTTGCAATTTCTTAAGCATCTCTTATTTATTTGTAGCGTTTTTATTATAAATTTTGGTTGTTAATTTGTTTTGGCGGCAACCCTAAAAGGCGAGAGGGCACGACCGACTCTCTCCTTCAATTGATGAAATTGCTGTTTGTTATCTTTTCTTTTTGCCTACTCTTCCTATTCCTCCGATCGGTAATCAAGAGACGGCCAATGAGTCCGATTTGGCTCCACCGCCCATCAGATGCTCAATCAGCGATGGGGAGGAGACGGACACAGACCATGACGCTGAATATCCAAACGATGTTGTTAATTTGGAATCGGCTATGGTGAATCCTCCTCCGAATATCTCCCCTGCTGTGCGAGTTTTCAAGCTCAACCTCAGTCATTAATAAACGTAATCTCTAATTCAAAACTCTAATTCTCTTGCTTATGTGTTTGTGTGCTTATTGGCTATCTTCATGTTTGTTTTTGATATCCGTCAGCTGACTTCTGACCCCAAAGTTTACTTGGACGACGCTTGGAAGTTTCTAAAGCCAGCGCTCACAAGCATCTTAGATGAAGAGGACACTGACCATTTCAGCTTCGCTAAGATTTACCAAGTATCTTCTTGTTGTTTCGAGAATAAAGTAGGAGAAGCCCTTTTCAAACTGATTGTAGAGGAATGTGGGGCATATATTTCCACAACCCTGGAGTCTTTGGCAGTGCATTGCAATGATGATGATGATGATCCCTCTCTTCTCTTGCTTCCCTTGGAGAAATTTTGGCTGGAGTACGGTGAGAAATTTAAGCTCATCTGTAGCATTGGTGGGGTTTAAGGTCGGATAAAATTTCTTGAAAGAAAAGTTTGGGATTTGGGTTTTGAGCTTTTACCCACAAAGCTCTTCTTGGCCTCTCAAGTTCGTGACAAGGTTCGAACCAGCGTTCTACTTCTCATTACGAATCAAAGATAACTTTCCTATTGTCTACTGTCATCATGATTTTTAGGTGTTGGATATACTGACTGATCTTTCTTTCTCCAGACTAGGCAAGTCTGTTAACCTGAGTCTGCTAAAGAATCTTATGCTTATGCTTAATGGGTCGGTTTCCCGCGAATTGCGCTTCTTAGAGAAGCCTTTTCTTGACTCCACTGCTGAGTTTTACGCCGCAGAAGCAAAACAAGTCCTGGAACAGTCTTCTGACCTTCCCCGCTACTTGAAACATGTCGATGTACCATTTCTTCTCTTTCCTACATATGTAGGTTGCTGTGTGAATGTATATTTTCCCCTGAGTAGCTCTACTTTGTTCTTCTTTTTTTGCAGCAAAGGGTTGGTGAGGAGAAGAAAAAATGCAAAAGCCTCCCCCTTTTCTCTAGACTCCAGGATGAGCTGCTTGAAGTTGTCAACAGGGAACTCCTGGGGGTTCATGCTTGTGCCATTCTTGAAAAGGTTCTAATCCTCCTCCTTTTCTCTTTAACGTGGGTTTTTGTTGCAAAGTTTGTCTAAGTACACGTTGTTGGTTAATGCAGGGTTTTGAGAAGCTAATGGATGATAGAAACTTCGAGGAAGGAGCTGTTTGTTTCACCATTTGCCATGTCCATCCAAATGATTCATTTGTATGATCTATTCAAATGATTCATTCAGATTTTTGTGATTGTTTGTTTGTCCATCCACGTAGCTCATCTAGATGAATCATCTAAATGGATCTTATGTTTGTTTTATTATTTTCATTTCCATTCAAATGAGTTTAGTAAAGAAATTACCAAAATATCCTTGTGTTAATTTAATCATATGTTTAATATTAATTTTAACTATATTACATTTAATTATTTAGTTTAATATATTTACATTAGAATTATTTCAAAGTTTTCTTTTTGCGGGTTGGGCGGGAAAACAGGTTTTTTCGGTTTTAGCGAGAAAACACATTTTTTATGTTTTGGTGGAAAACAAAATTTTTCGGTTATGGCGGGAAAGCAATATTTTTCGATTTTGGCGGGAAAATACAAATTTTTGGTTTTGGCGAGAAAACAGGTTTTTGCTGTTTTGGCGGGAAAACACGTTTTTGGCGAGAAAACA
>NC_027750.1:4152379-4175891 GCF_000695525.1 Brassica oleracea var. oleracea | reverse complement strand
TTTTGGCGGGAAAACGCGTTTTTGGGGTTTTGTCGGGAAAACACGTTTTTGGCGGGAAAACACATTTTTGCGTTTTTGGAGGAAAACACATTTTTGCGATTTTGGCGGGAAAACACGTTTTGCGGTTTTGGCGGGAAAACACGTTTTGCGGTTTTGGCGGGAAAACACGTTTTGCGGTTTTGGCGGGAAAACACGTTTTGCGGTTTTGGCGGGAAAACACGTTTTGCGGTTTTGGCGGGAAAACACGTTTTGCGGTTTTGGCGGGAAAACACGTTTTGCGGTTTTGGCGGGAAAACACGTTTTGCGGTTTTGGCGGGAAAACACGTTTTGCGGTTTTGGCGGGAAAACACGTTTTGCGGTTTTGGCGGGAAAACACGTTTTGCGGTTTTGGCGGGAAAACACGTTTTGCGGTTTTGGCGGGAAAACACGTTTTGCGGTTTTGGCGGGAAAACACGTTTTGCGGTTTTGGCGGGAAAACACGTTTTGCGGTTTTGGCGGGAAAACACGTTTTGCGGTTTTGGCGGGGAAATACAAATTTTTGGTTTTGGCAAGAAAACACGTTTTTTGGTTTTGGCGGGAAAACACATTTTTTTTGGTTTTGGCGGGAAAACACGGTTTTTGCAATTTTGGCGGAAAACACGGTTTGCGACTTTGGCGGGAAAACGTGTTTTTTTTGTGTTTTGACGGAAAAATGTATTTTGGGGTGTTGGCGTGAAAACATTTTTTGTGATTTTGGCATGAAAACATGTTTTCGGTTTTTGCGGAAAAACACGTTTTTGCAATTTTGACGGGAAAACATTTTTTGCAATTTTAGCGGGAAAATGCGTTTTGGGGTTTTGGCGTAAGTAGTTTTTAGCACGGAAAAAAGTGTTTTTATAGTTTTGTCAGTTTTCGTTTGTGACAAAAATGATATTATGTTTAGGTTTGTAATTTGTGAATTACATTAGGGGTATAATAGACATTATACCATTTTGAATGAACCATCTCCATTCAAATGATCCAAATTGGTTCAGCTGAATGAACTTTAAAATTAAGCCTAAATTTCCAAAAGTCATCCGGATGATCCATCTGAATGAGTTGCACTTTTAGTGTCTAAACAAACAAAACTCTCATCTTCATCGAGATGGTCCATCCAGATGGAGAAACAAACAGGCCCGAACTTTCTAGGATGTATGATCTCTTCTCCCAGGCGGATTTAGTGGGTCATATCAACGATGCACTCAGCTCCTACATTTGTAAAACTGGAGAGAAGATTTTAAAGGAAGAAGCCTCGTCACTGGCTGAGTTCAAGGCTCGCGTTGATAAGATATGTTTTAGATACTTTCACGATGATCCTTTGTTGGAGAAGACTGTACAAACGTGTTTTGAAGGTCTTGGAATGTCTTTCGTTCCCACCGAGGAGATGTTAGAATTAGGAAGCTCAGGGCCTTTTCCGACAAGTCATTGGTGTTTTTAACAAGGCTAGGGTGTCTTTATTATGTCTCACTTCCTACTAGTCGCATTAAGTTACGTCGGTTGGTACAAATGATCTAATGCTAGGTGTGGGTTGAGTTGAAATGTAGGTTTAGCGATATATCAAAACAATCTTGCGAAGAATGGTAGGAATGGTACGAACCAAATCGAATAATGTATTGTATGTGAGCTATTCGTTGACTCAAACAAAGACTCTGGTCATTATATATAATTTACAAAGAACAATCAAATCTACTTACGCCAATTTAAATTCAATATTAATAGTTTTAGCTTATACCTATCGTTAAACCAAAAAAGGTTTCTCATCAACGTATTGCAAGAGCATATTTTACACAAGATACGGACGGACCAAACCAAAAATAAGAAAGGGACAAATGATATTAAGAAAAGGACAAACCTTCTGAACGAAAGAGGTAACTCAGTCTACGCAAGGAGACATCGAGCAAGTTGCCAACGAGGGTAGAGAGAGAGGGTGGGACCCAGATACAGACTAAAATGAAATCTAACTTTTAGGAGCATCCACAGCCTAGGGTTCATATGAATCTTTAACTGCAGCATTAAAATAAAAAATTAATAAAAGAGTATGATACTGGGAAGGAGCAGTCCGTAGAAAAAGGCTTAACGGATCGAATCCATAGGAACGTGGCAGCTTCGTATTAGACCGGTCTAAAAAAGTCCTTAACTATTACAAAAAAAAAAAAAAATACTACTCCTAAGAATTCCATTCACCATTGGAGATGCTCTAACACATGCTACCAATGAAATAGTGACACGTTGAAAAGCATCGTTCCCCACTTTACCGGTTCGGTGCTTCTCCGCATTTGATAAGCTTATCGCTCGCTCTCCCATTGGCTTTCGGACGACGTGGCATCTCCGTGATCTCTCTTACCCAAAGGGGACCCAACCCAAACCCGAGGGTCTTTTATACTAACAAATTCTCTTATTATAGATGTTCTTCGAAATTTGTATATTTTTAATTTGTTTAACTAATATCGCTTGTCTACGTAATGTAATGTCTCAATTTTTATGTGTGCGTCACTTTCGATTCATAAATATCCGGTACAGAACCACGTTAAATTTGTACTTCTAGAAAAATATACTATACCTTGAATGGTAAATTGGTAGTCTATTGAAATAGTGAAATCAACTTTACTATGCATTCTCAATTATTAGCATTGATCTGAAAGCTGAAGCTGGTGTCGTTAGGTTTTGTAACACGCCATTTTTTCACCATGATTATGCTTAAACCAAAACACTCTTTTGTGTTATGGAATGAACTTTGTTTCATCATTATGTATTTACATATATGTTGGCGATCATTATCAAATGTCTACACCAGCTAGATCTTTTTTTTTTTTTTGCTAAGAACCAGCTAGATCTTTATTAGACGAGTATATGGTTGCATCGAATATATTCCCCGCACAAACTCAATACTAGAAAAAAAACTATACAGATAAACAAATATTTTTTTGCTAAAAATACAGATAAACAATTTTTACCAAAAAGTTGTTAAACAATGCGAAAGGAATAACCTTTATTATATTGGCAATGCATTTATATTCTTTAATTGAGAAATTAGCGGTTATAAATGACATTATGTTTTTTCATAAATAATCATTTTCCCTCAAAATATTTGTATGTAGTATAGTGAAATACTTTTAAAGGTTAAACCACATAATCTCAAATGTTGGCTTAAACCAAAGTAATAAATTTAATTGTTTATAAATAGCTTAAATATTAATGATAGATCCTCTAGTATAGAATCAGAACCTGGCACTGAATTGGTGAATCAACCAATAGTAACCAAAGTTTTAATTAAATAACTAGGCCAAAAGGAGAAAAGGTGTTAAAATGTAAGTTTTGTTTTTTTTTTTTAAATTGGGATCTTTTTGTTATATGAAACCAGAAATGCTCGATAACACAAGTCACCCCGAAGACTTGGCCAGTCAAAAAATATACAAACACACACACACACACACGCGAAAGTAAATAAAAACAAGAGAAGATGAAAAAGAAAGAAGATAATTTGAGTGGGTGAGAATGTTTGTGATAAGAGGAAGAGTCTTCTTTTTTTCTACTTGTGTTGCAAAGTAAACTTGTGACATCAATGGGTCAAACTCAAACCTTTTTCTCGTCTTTTGTTTAATTAAATGTTTGAAAATCTAGTTGTCCTTCCTCCTCCTTCTCCGTCTCACTCTCACGTCTCTGGTCCTAGAGAGAGAAAGGTAGGATCTTGTTTCCATCATTCGTTTTCTCTGGTTTGGTTAAGGTTGCTCTCTTATGCTATTTCACTTTTCTGCCTTTTTCTATATAGAGAATCAGAGACCTCGATTTCTCATCAACTCTTCTTACTCTTCTTTTAATCCATTTGCAGGAAGGCCTTACTCTTTACCACTTTGATCCAAAATCAAAATCTGGGTTTCACTCAAAGTTTGGTTTTTGATTCTTCTTAGTGAGGAAACAGAGTAAACAGAACTTGAGTATGTCTTCTGTAGCAGTGTTATGGGTTGCTGCTTCTTCTCCAAATCCAGACCCAATGAACACTTGTGGGTTGGTACGGGCTTTAGAATCTTCTAGAGTGCTCTCTCGTTGTCAGAATCAGAGAGTGAACAATGGTAGGAGGAACCAAACAACACAAACTACTTGGAGTTCTTCTTCTTCTGTAATGAGCTTTAGAAGAAGAAGAAGCAGTGTTGTCTCTTCAAGCTTAGTAGCACATCCTGCAGGAGAGATAGACCTCTCATCTGAAGAGAAGGTTTACAATGTTGTGTTGAGACAAGCAGCTTTGGTGAACAAACAGCTTAGGTCTACTTCTCCTGTTCTTGACGATGTGAAGAAACCACAGGATATTATTCGTCCTGGGAGTTTGAGCTTGTTGGCTGAAGCTTATGATCGATGCGGCGAAGTTTGTGCTGAATATGCCAAAACGTTTTATCTTGGTTAGTATCGTTTTTTTTGTTACTCTTCTTTGGCTTTGGCGTAATAGAGTATTTTATTCGTTTGTTTTCTGAGTTTTTCTTATGTTTTTTGTTGTAGGAACTTTGCTTATGACACCCGAGAGGAGAAAGGCGATTTGGGCTATCTATGGTGAGTTTATTACTACTCGTGATTAGTATTTTTAGCTAAATTTCTTAGCAAGAAGTTCTAATAAGAAGCAGAATTAGTTTCCTTGAAATCTCACGCTCATGTATACATATGACTTTTCTAGTTGTTTTGTGTGTTAGCTTGTGTATAGGACAAGTCCACGAAGGACAGAGCATCCAAATTTGTACCCCTCTCAAGATTAAGTCCCAAGATAATGAATTAATTTAGTTACTAATATGGGTTTTCAATGGGCTTTTGGGCCCCAATTATCTTGATCAGCATGAGATGACTCATGCTGAACAATGTTAGTTCATGACCCTTTGAGATACTAAGTTCATGACCCTTTGAGATACTAACATTTAAAGCATCTGAGGGATTCTAAACTGCTACATACTAAAATGTTGTTTTTCTTTTATGGTTGTCATGATTTTACTCTCATTCTTTGTGCAGTTTGGTGCAGAAGAACTGATGAACTGGTAGATGGGCCTAATGCATCACATATAACTCCCATGGCGTTAGATAGATGGGAAGCAAGGTTAGAAGATCTTTTCCATGGCCGTGCTTTCGATATGCTTGACGCTGCTCTAGCTGATACAGTTACTAGATACCCTGTAGATATTCAGGTAAGCCTCTCTCTTTCTCTCTGCCTCGTTCAATATATTTTGATAAATCTCATTTTTAAAATGTTTTATTTGTTTTTGCAGCCATTTAGAGACATGATTGAAGGAATGAGAATGGATTTGAGGAAGTCTAGATACAACAACTTTGATGAGCTCTACCTTTACTGCTACTATGTCGCCGGAACCGTCGGTTTGATGAGCGTTCCGGTTATGGGAATCAATCCCAAGTCCAAGGCAACGACCGAGAGTGTTTACAACGCTGCCTTGGCCCTCGGTATAGCCAATCAGCTTACCAACATACTCAGGGACGTTGGTGAAGAGTGAGTATCGAGATTTGGTTTATTGACTTTTACATATCGGTTTCTTATTTCAATTAAACCGGATCTCATTCTTGAACTGGTTTTGTTCTCTCTCAGTGCAAGAAGAGGAAGAGTTTATCTACCACAAGATGAGTTAGCTCAGGCTGGTCTCTCAGATGAAGACATATTCGCTGGAAAAGTCACTGATAAATGGAGAAACTTCATGAGACTGCA
This sequence comes from Brassica oleracea var. oleracea, assembly GCF_000695525.1. NCBI lineage: Eukaryota > Viridiplantae > Streptophyta > Magnoliopsida > Brassicales > Brassicaceae > Brassica > Brassica oleracea. Next base: position 4,170,181 of record NC_027750.1, on the reverse strand, counting down.
GCTTAAGAGAGCAAGAATGTTCTTCGACGAAGCTGAGAAAGGTGTCACCGAGCTTGACGCTGCTAGCAGATGGCCAGTAAGTGCATCTCTCTACCGTTTAAACTTTTGGTTTGAAGCTTTTTTCGTTTTTACCCCATAACTTTGTTTTTGATCGATTTAACCCCCAAGATTGGTTTTCCTTTCAGGTATGGGCATCGCTGCTATTGTATAGGAGAATATTGGACGAGATTGAAGCGAATGATTACAACAACTTTACCAAGAGAGCTTATGTTGGGAAAGTTAAGAAAATTGCAGCTCTTCCATTAGCTTATGCTAAATCAGTAGTAAAGGTTTCAAGTTAAGAGGAATAAACTAAGAGGGCTTTTGTGATTAAAGGCAAAGCTTAGGGTTGAATTTATTATGTTAATTAATATATACATATAAAACGGAAAGAAATTCTTATGGTGTTCACTTATATATCTCCATGTAAAAAGTAAAAAAATATATTTTATTTCTCTTGGCTCTTGGCTACCAAAGAGATATGGATATTATGGATGGAGAGCTAGTTTTGTGATAAAAAGTAGTTATGAAAACATACAACAACAGAAATAAATATGAAAACAATATTTATGAATTTTTATGAAATGTACAAACTCAGACAAACAGAAAATATGAAGCTTATCTGGTTCGGATCGTCATATCTTCTAGCTTATCTGCACATCTGATCAGGAGGGCTCTTGTGGTAGAGAGAAGAGAATAATTAAAATCACCAGGTCGTTGAAGCATAACGTATAAATGAAATAAGTTTGTAACAATGTAGATATCAAAATCCGATGTCGTCCAGCGGTTAGGATATCTGGCTTTCACCCAGGAGACCCGGGTTCGATTACCGGCATCGGAGCTTTTTAAGATATTATAAAGTATCTGAAAAGTTTATGGCTGAAGAAACTAATCAATTTACTTTTGTATGGGCTTTACAGTTTATGGCCTAAAAATATACTTCATTTTATACCCAAGACTATAATCTTTTTTTTCAAAACTTATAAAATGATGATATTCTTTTTTTTTACTAAAATTCTCTTTTCAGAATATATCTTCCCATTTCTGGCCGAGACGGTACATTACAAGTGATGACAAGGCGGAGAATGTAAAACAAGAGGATGACTAAAATAATAATAAAATATGAAAATCCAGAAAATTCAAAATTCAAAACCTCCGCTCCAACGGCCAATACCAATATTAGGTCTTACATTGGCGCCTCTAGGGAAAAGAAGTAAAGAGATATATAAATAGGCCACACATACAAACCTTCCGATTCCCATAGGCAAAATAATAAAACATCTTGTTTTCACTAATCACTACCTCTCCCAACACCACACTCGAAGCGAAGATGGATTTCCACAGCCTTCTCAGAAGAGATCTTCAATTTCTCTGCAAGATCAACAAAATCCCAGCTAACATGACCAACCTCGCCATGGCCGATGCTCTTAAATCTCTTGAGACTGTAAGTTTCCTTCCCTCTCACACTCGCATCTATTCGATTTCGTCAATACTATATCAGCTTCAATCTAATAAGAATCAAAGAATCGCTCTGAGCTGGTTGAGATCGTGCGATAGATTCTTAGTTTAGATCACTGATTTTCTCTGATTCTGATTGAAGATCTTAGGTGATTTAGTTCAATAATGATGATGATTGGGTATTATTCTCATGCATTGGTTAATCTGATCATCAAAAATGTTTTGTTAAATCTGTTGCTGTAGATCTTGGTCATTGCTTGGGTTTTGTTAACGCATATAGATCATGTGCTTCTAACGATTGAAAATCACGTGTTTTAGCTCACTATTGATGATGCTTGGTCTTTATTCTAATGCAATGGTGAATCTGATCTTCCATAACTGTTTGTTTAATCGCATTCAAATCTGTGATCTTGGTCTTTGTTTTATAGTGTCGTTTAAAGCACATAATTTCTGTATTTTTGTTTTTGTTTTAACTCATAGATTTGGAATCTTGCTTGTGCTCATTAATGCTTAGTTTCTTTTTTTTCTTTGGGTTTATTAGGTTGAAGGTCTTGATGAATACATGAAACAGTCCGGCTCCAATGTTCTTCAGTCTCCAACCAGTGTAGCTAAGCTTCCGCCAAGTACTGCAACGAGAGTAACCCGAAGGAAGACCACCGCTGTAAAACCTGAGCCTCAGTCATCTCGTTTGACGACGATCAAGTCTCTTGATGGAGACTTGGACCAAGAAAACATGATCAAGAATGTCATTTTTGATGTGGCTAAGACTCCTGTAGTGAGAAGCACAAGGAAGGCTTCGGCAGCAGCTTCTTGTGGCAGCAAAGCTCAGGAGAGTAAGAAGGTTGAGTTGGTCCAGTCGGCGTACAGCACAAGGAGATCAACAAGGCTGTTGGAGAAATGTATGGCTGACTTGAGTTTGAAGACTAAAGAAACCTTGGATAAAAAACCTGAGAGAATTGAAGAAACTGTTGGGAAAATTATCCAATATCGATGAGATGAAGATGGTATTAGACAACTAGAAAATTTAAGAAGAAGACTCTTAATATATAGGAAAGAGTTTACTACAAAGATTTTGTTTTTGGAAACTCTCTCTTACAAATATTTTCTCTCTTTGTTTTCCTTGATTCTTGGATGATTACAAATGGTGCTAAGCACCCCTATTTATACAAGTGAAGGAGCACACTCCAACAAGTTCTAGATTTCTCTAAATTATTATTTATTTCAAAATATCTAACTCCATAACTTTCTCTCTTCTTCTACACAATTCTTCTTCTATACTTCTCCACTTTTCTCTAGATGTTTCTTCTTCTTGGACTAAGGCTTGATTATGATTTGATTAGTTTTGGGCTTAAGGAGGGAAATCCAACAAATCTCCCCCTTCCCGATTTAGCCCGAAACAGTCGCCATGCCTGTGCCTTTGCAGCAATCTTCAAACTTCTTGATCGGTAATACTTTGGTCATAAAGTCTGACCAATTTTCGTCGGTGTGTACCTTTGTGAGATGTATGAGCTTCTCTTCCAGAACTTCTCGGATCCAGTGATGTCGGATATCAATGTGCTTTGAGCGAGAGTGAAACGTTGGATTCTTTGCTAAGTGAATAGCACTTTGGTTGTCACATAGCATGTTGTACTTGTCTTGCTTTACTCTCAACTCAAGCAAGAAGTTCTTCATCCATAGCATCTCCTTGCATGCTTCCGTTGCTGCGATGTACTCCGCTTCCGTTGTGGATAAGGCAACACACTTTTGTAATTTCGATTGCCAGGAAACAGCTCCCCCTGCAAAGGTAGTCACAAATCCTGATGTTGATTTCCTTGAATCTTTATCACCAGCCCAATCTGCATCGGTGTAACCGTTCAGCTCCAATTTTCCATTGCCAAAACATAGACACTTCTTCGTTGTGCCTCGTAGATAGCGTAGGATCCACTTAACTGCTTTCCAATGCTCCTTTCCTGGATTCGCTAGAAAGCGACTCACAACTCCTACTGCATAGGCAATGTCCGGTCTGGTGCACACCATAGCATACATGAGACTGCCCACTGCTGATGCATATGGGGTAGTCTTCATTTCTTCTTTCTCTTTCTCACTTGTTGGACTTTGCTCCGAACATAACTTGAAATGTCCACCAAGTGGAGTGTTCACTGGCTTTGCCTTATTCATGTTGAATCTCTCCAACACCCTTTCAACATATCGTTCTTGGGATAACCACAAAAGCTTCTTTGGTCTATCCCGAGTGATTTTCATTCCAAGAATCTGTCTCGCTTGCCCCAAATCTTTCATTGCAAAGGACTCTCCTAGGTCATTCTTCAATGCGGCTATTTTGTTGCGATCTTGGCCCACAATCAACATATCGTCAACATAGAGTAATAATATGAGAAAGTCGCCGCTTTCGTACCTCTTTATAAAAACGCAATGATCGTTCTTGGTTTTCTTGAAGTTGTGATCCACCATGAAGGAGTCAAACTTCTTATACCATTGTCTTGGGGCTTGCTTGAGACCGTAAAGACTCTTCTTTAATCGGCACACCAAGTCTTCTTTTCCTGGAACCTTGAATCCTTCAGGTTGCTCCATATAGATCTCCTCCTCGAGTTCACCATGTAGAAAGGCCGTCTTGACATCGAGTTGTTCAATCTCCAAGTCTAGAACTGCTGCTAGACCAAGAACCACTCGGATAGAGGACATCTTCACCACTGGAGAGAATATTTCTTCAAAATCTATGCCTTTCTTTTGGTTGAATCCTTTCACAACCAATCGAGCTTTGTATCTTGGATTTGAGCTTCTATCTTCATACTTCAACCTATACACCCACTTGTTCTTCAAGGCTCTCTTTCCTTTTGGTAGCTTCATCAGCTCATAAGTGTGATTATCATGCAAGGATTGCATTTCATCTTGCATAGCTTCAACCCACTTATCTTTATGGGTGTCTCCTATGGCCTCCTCATAGCTTTGAGGCTCCCCCTCATCTGTAAGATTAACGTACTCATCTCGATAATATCTTACAGATGGTCTTGTCTCTCTTCCAGACCTTCTTGGCTCATGTTCTTCCTCTGGCTCCACTTGAACTTCTTCTTCACCTTCATCACCATTCGGATCCATGATTGGATCCCCTTCGCCATCATCTCCAATCACTTGTTCATGATCTTGAGGCTTATGAGAATCTTCATTCCTTACAACCCTTAGCTTTGGTTTCTTTGATTTGTTGATGTCTTCGATTGTTTGATCTTCGAAGAAAACAACATCTCTGCTCCGGATAACTTTTCTGTTAACCGGATCCCAAAGCCGATAGCCGAATTCGTCTTTTGGTGATCCAAGATAAATGCACTCTTTAGTCTTAGAGTCTAGCTTGGCTCGTTCATCCTTAGGTATATGGACAAACGTTCTGCAACCGAACACCTTCAAATGGTTGTAAGAGACCTTCTTACCCGACCAAACTTCCTCCGGGACATCGCCTTCCAAAGGAACTGATGGTGTAAGATTTATGACGTCCACTGCAGTCTTTATGGCTTCTCCCCAAAATGGTTTGGGTAGTTTAGCGTGAGAGAGCATGCACCGAACTCTTTCTGTGATCGTTCGATTCATTCTTTCAGCTAGCCCGTTCAGTTGTGGCGTCTTTGGTGGTGTCTTCTCCATCCTGATTCCATGAGCTTTGCAAAACGCTTCAAAGGGACCTCGGTACTCTCCACCATTGTCAGATCGAACACACTTGAGTTTTTGACCCGTACTTCGCTCTGCTTGGGCTACAAACTCCTTGAAAGCATCAAGAACTTGATCTTTTGACTTCAAAAGGTATACCCATACCTTCCTTGAATGGTCATCAATAAAGGTGACGAAATATGATGCCCCTCCATTGGATTTCTCGGACATGGAGCATACGTCAGTATGCACAAGATCAAGAATATGCTTTCTTCTCATAGGCGTAGATGATCTTCGGAAAGCGACCCTATGTTGTTTTCCGGCTAAGCAATCATGACATGGTGAGAGAGAAATACCTTTCATATCAGGAAGAAGTTTCTTGCTAGAAAGTATACTTAAACCTTTCTCACTCATATGCCCGAGTCTTCGGTGCCATATATCGATGTCATCACTTGCAACGTTTACTTCTTCCTTGCAAAGCTTGGCTTGAGTCACGTATAATGAGCCTTCTTTTCTTCCTCGAGCCATGATCAAACTTCCTTTGGTTAACTTCCATTTGCCACCACCAAAATGACTGTCCAAGCCGACATCATCGAGCTTTCCGGTTGATATGAGATTGAGTCGCATGTCGGGAACATGTCTCACATCCTTGAGAACTATCTTACATCCAGTGTTTGATGTAAGAATAACATCCCCCTTTCCAATGATCTTGCTTCTTCCTTGATTTCCCATTTGAACATTACCAAAGTCACCACTTTGATAGGTTGTGAAGAAGCTTCCATGAGGGGTGACGTGAAAAGAAGCACCAGAATCAACGATCCATGAGCTATCATCAGAGCTAAGATTACATTCTCCAACGAGATATAATTCTTCGCTCTGGTCTTCCACAATGGTGGTAGTCTTGTCTTCATGTTTCTTTGTAGGATTGAACCGGTCTGGTTTGATATTACCGGCTTGTTTGTCTTTCTTGAAAAACCGACATTCCGACTTCATGTGACCCTGTTTGCCACAGTAATAGCAAGTAACTCTCGGACGTGACTTAGATCTTCCTCGAGATTGGTCTCGTCCTCTGCTTCGAGGAGCTCTTCTGGGAATCATCTGGATGTTATATTGTGTGTGCAAGTCATTCCAACAAGAGACGACGTTCGTCTACAACGGTTTCGACCAAGGAGACCGTATTCACCTTCAGGGTGGTGCAAGAATCCTTCCAAAAAAAGATGTCCTGCAACTGACGAATGCCACAACAACACAAATAGGTCGTGCTTTCTTTAAGCAGCCTATTGAGTTCAATCCATCTGAACCAATCTCCTTCTCGACGCATTTTGTTTGCGCACTGGTCCGTGTAACTGAAGTGAGTAGCCATGGCATGGCGTTTTTTGTGTCTCATTCCACTGATTTCGTAGGCGCCGAACCATCTCGATACTTCGGGCTTTTCAACGCAAATGAATCTGCTTCGACATTGGCTGTTGAGCTTGATATATCTAAAGCTCTAGATGTGCTCGACATCAATGATAATCATGTCGGGATTGATGTGAACAGAGCAGTGTCTGTGCAATCTGCTAACGCTTCTTATTACTCAGACAAAGAAGGTCGGAAGATAGACATGAAACTCGTGAGTGGGCAACCTATTCAGGTTTGGGTGGATTACGAAGGAACAACACTCAGAACAAGAAGTGTCTGCACAGGAGAAGAATCCAGCTGGTTAGTTAGATACATGCCTTTTTTTCCTCGTGCAATGCTTCTGATCTATTATGAATTGGTTGGTCTAAGACACGTTTTGTGGTAATATCAGGTTCAGAGGAGAGAACTGAGGATGCTGAGATTATCTTAGGAAGAGATTTAAGTGCTTCCATGGAAAAAGAATGGGAGGTGTTGAAGAACGATGATGATACTCCTCCTGTCTTGGAACATGCCAACACTGAGACAACTGATGACAATAAAGGTAATGCAACAAATTAATAGCACTAACCAATTTTCTTGTTTACGTTTCTAAATCCAAATGTCTTTCTTTTTTTTCTTGCAGAGTCCAAGAACCTTGAAACTTTCGAGAGTTTAGTACAAGTCGATCATCAAGTGACAGAACAGGCTGTGGAGGAGAAAGATTCCGAGCCTGAGAAGACCAACACTTTCCATGAAGAAACAATGGTGGACCAAACCGACGGTGATTCAGAAGCTGAGTCGGAAGGAGATGATTCTGGTGTTGACTCAGACGGCACTATCTCCGAAGCTGATTCAGACCAAGCCGATCACCAAGAGATAGAAGTGGTGACTCAGGAGAATGATTCCGAGGCTGAGAAAATCATCACTCTTGATGAAGATACAATGGTGAAAACTGATGGTGATTCAGAAAGTGAGCAGGAAGGAGACGATTCTGGCATTGACTCGAATGGCACAATCTCTGAAGCTGATTCAAACCAACTCGACCACCAAGAGACAGAACAGGCGACTCAGGAGAATGATTCTGAGACTGAGAAAATCAACGCTTTTGATGAAGACACAATGGTGGAACAAACTGGTGGTGATTCAGACATTGAGTCGGAAGGAGATGATGATTCTGGTGCTGCGTCGGATGGCACTATCTCTGAAGCTGATTCATACCAAGCCATACAGGGAACTGATATTGCTGACGGAAAGGTGATTCTACCTGAGTCAGAAGGTTCTATTACGGCTCCAACTTCTCCTCTTGTGCTTGAAGAGGCTCCAGTAGAAACAGCTCCATTATCTCCATTTGTGGCAGAAGAATCAGTCTCAGCTCAGTTTCCAAGACCAAACAAATCAGCATCAAAGAACTCGGCTATGAAACTGGTCGATGTGGATAATACGAGCAAGGAGAACAGCATGGAGATGATGATGATGATGAATGTTGTTAATGGAGAGAGCAAAGGTGAGGAGGCTGCAAAGAAGAATGAGAAGGTGGACATTGATGAAGAGAACTTGAAAGATGTTAGCATGAGGAAACTTGTGAAGATGGTGAAGGAACTCTCTATAAAGAGTAGTAACAACAGAACTGCTTTGCAGATGTTGCCTGGTAATAATCAGATTGCTGAGTAGTGTGGTGACCCCAAAACTGCGTTTTTATTTTATGTTGTTGCCTCTCAGACAGAAAAAAAAAACTGAAAAACATGTGTTTGGTATGAATAAAATCTCAAATTCAGTAACGGTTAAGATTATTAACAGATTGGTCTCAATAATTTGCAATACACTCTGTATAATGAAATCATGTTTAAGAAATACATCTACACTGGAGCAATTTTACAATATTTTTTAGATTTTACTTCAATTGCATACAATGTACAGGCAGCAGCTCACAGGTACTACAGTTACAGAATAGATCTTCCCTAATTTAATGGGCCACAAACAAAAAGAGAATAGTCGAGAGATTTGATCTTTTCTAGATGGGCCGAAGCCCCCAATTAATCTTCTTTTCTTGTTTGTCAAGAAACTAGACAATGAATTTTTAATACGCAGTAATAAAACGTAATGTTATTTACTATCAGGTAAGTCAACATTCAAAAAAAGCCTGTAAAGAAATTTCGGGCTTACTACTAGGACTCACACTTATCAAATTTATCAAATTGTCGTAAGAGATAATTTATAGGGTTGTTCGATTCTTTGCGACTATGAAAAGCGACGATGAGACGGCGAAACCAGCTTCGACGGAGGAGGAAACGAGCGTCGAAGATGAAGACGGCACAAGCATGGAAAACGAAAGCGATACCGATAGCGGACGCGCATGGAGTGTCGACACAGAAGAAGACGAAGGAGTCGTGAAACCTCCTAGAATTAATTATTTAAACATGCAAGATCCGGAACCGGAGTGGGATGTGGACAGCTTCGATGGTTACGAATGCTACGACTCTGATGACCGTAAAAGCTTCTCCGACGACGAGGAGTACGAAGAGTTCCGCCAATTTAAGATCCCGGCCTGGAAGAATAAGGTAAACGTAATTAACCCCTCTTTGTTATATCCAGTGTTTTTAAAACCGGACCGACTAGCGAACCGAAATTTTTTTGGATCATGGGTCATTGTGGTTCGACCGGGTCTAAACTGGGTTTGATCGAGATTACTTAGATTAAACTAAATTTAATGATATTTTATAAATAATATGCATATTTTTTCAAAAAATAAATCATATCAAATAAAATGTTTAAATAGCCATATTGTGTAGAAAAACTTAAAAATAACAATTAAAATCTAAAATCAATACGAAAAGTACATTTAAACTTTATCCGCAGATCTTATCACTCTACATTTTCATCACCTTTTAAAAAAAAGTATATACACATTAGGTAAAAGTTATATTTTGACTTACAAATTTCAAAAACGAAAATGTTTCAATGATTTAAAGTCTTCAAAACAAGTGATCATGAAATATATTTTTTTTAAAGTGAGAAGTAGACAAAAACAATATCTTGATGTGAATATTAAACTTTGTGAATCTTATAATTTATGAGTTGTACAGAAGACAAAAGAAAAAGACGAGGGACGAAAAAGGAAGAAAAATGAATTGTTTCATTAACAAAATTTTAGCTTATATACAAACCGGGGTTTGGCCGGTTCATTGGGTCCCGGTTCCCGGATTTTTGACGGTTCGATAAGGATTTTTAACTGGTTCGATTTTAGTTGGGTTTTAGCCTTAACCCAACCCGGATTATTTTCGGTTTATGGTTCAACCCGGTCCGACCGCCGGTTCGATCCGGGTTTAAAAACACTGGTTATATCCATTGAATTACATCAAAAAATATTTAATATTTGATTCTTTAGGGGTTTTTTGAAGAAGATCCATTCAGGTCTATCTTCCCCCTGCGTGATCTGGAAGAACCTTGGACAACCATGACTTCGAGGGAATATTTGCGGATATTGCTTCCTTGTGTGTTAAGAAACTCAATGAAGAGAAGGTGACATCAATTCAAATATAAACTTTTTTATTTTGTTTTAATTTGATATGATACTTTACATATAGGATGTGTGTGTGTTTTTACTAAATAGGGTACGACTGTGGAATGTGTAAGCATCGTGAGAGGCAATCTAAAAGTAGGAGGTGGCACCTTTATTGCTCGAGAGTATCCCAATGGTCCTCTCGTGGAGTATCAAGCCAAGGCCATGGATTTTGGAGGAAAACCTCCCTTTCCCATTCTTTGCAGACCAGCTTCTACCATATCCTAAGCTAAGACTTGCATAGGTATATTTATTATGCTTAGTCATTTATTCTTAGTGTAACTAGCTACTTGGTATTTTGTTTGGAATTACTTATGAGCTTTGTCAATTTTTGTGATGGAGTGGATGTAAACATAAAGCGATTTTCTTAATTATGGGAATATTGTTCGGATGATTGTCTTTCTGAATTTCAAACCTTCAATCTAATCGTTGCAGAATGGGTAAGTAAGTTGAGTCCGAGGTGTTTTATGTTTTGTCTTAATGTTAGCTATGTCTTTGGGATTACAACTTATGGCCCTACTTTCTAAGTGGTCGATATAAATATGGAGTTCAATCATGGACACGGTTGCTATTTGCTAATGTTTATCTGTATTTTGGATAATTATGGGGGAGGGTACCTCGACTTGACGCTCGTGCATTCATGAGAGATGATTACTGTCAGTAAAGCGATCATAATAAACGGTATGATTGGTAACTTTGTGGAATGGCATGCAAATTTAAAATATTTTGCCAATAAACTACTAAAATTACAGAATAAGGAAATAGACATAAAATAGAGGTGATAAACATACAATTTTTTATTAAATAGAAAATGTGTTTTAGTAGATTATTTTCAAATAATTTGATAATATCATTTCAAGCTATTAAATAAATAACAATAAAAATTTAATGCTAAATACTTATGTTATAAATAAAATTATACTATAATTTATTTATAATATTATAAGATGTCAAATTATTATTACAAACAAGCTAAATATTTATTACAAGAAATTTTAAATTATTTTCACATTTTGTATTAATTAATTATTAATATGTTTTACTATAATAAATTAGATACTATATAAATATTTTAATTAATCTAATATATATTCTACCATTTCGTAAAATTATCCTACAGTTTTGATTTCACAGATTTTTTTTAAATTTGTAGTTAAATTATTTTTTCCGCGATTAATCTATATTTACCAATCGGAACCAAAACTTATGTTTGTATAACTCATGTAATGTTATGTTGTTGATTAGTAAGGGCATTCTCTTGTGTATTTGGAAGGTCTTTAGATGATGCAATTTTTCATGGCAGGCTATAAAATGAAAACTCTCATAACAGCATGATCCAAAATTTTGTTAATGAAACAATTAATTTTCTTCTTTTTTAAGTAAAAATAAGATTTATTAAAGATCAATAAAGTATCGTCTCTACAACTCATAAATTATAAGATTCATAAAGTTTAATATTCACGTCAAGATATTATTTTTGTCTAGTTCTCACTTTGTTTAAATTGTATTTCATGTTTGTGAAATTTGTATTTCAAAATATATCTTTTACCTAATGTGTATATAATTTTCTTTTAAAAGGTGATGAAGATTTAGAGTGTGATAAGATCTGCGAATAAAATTTAAATGTGTTTTTCATATTGATTTTAGATTTTAATTGTTATTTTTAAGTTTTTCTACACATTATGGCTATTTAAACATTTTATTTTATATGGTCTATTTTTTATGCATATTATTTATAAAATATCATTAAATTTATTTTAATCTAAGTAAACCGATCGAACCCGGTTCATACCCGGTTAAACTACAATGACCCATGACCCAAAAAATTTCAGGTTCGCTAGCCGGTCCGGTTTTAAAAACACTGCTAAAAGGATCATGCTCTTATGAGAGCTTTCATTAACAAAATTTTGGTTTATATACGAACCGGGGTTTGGCCAGTTCATTGGGTCGTCGGTTTTCGGGTTTTTGACGGTTCGATAGGTGTTTTTTTTTTTTTTTTAACCAGGCGGGGTTCGGGCCTTCGGCCCTAATCCTTTCCTAGGCCTGGAGCCAGTCTGTGTATGTACCATTACGGCTCTGGACACTCCTCCCCGCCCGAGACTCGAACTCGTGACCTCTCAAATCGGAGTCTGAGGTGTTACCAGTTGAGCTACCTCGTCCGGGTCAAGATCGATAGGTGTTTTTAACTGGTTGATTTTAGTTGATTTTAGTATTAACCCAACCCGGATTATTTTTGGTTCTTGGTTCAACCCGGTCCGATCGCCGGTTCGGTCCGAGTTTAAAAACACTGCCTTTTAGAGATCAATGTCACTGAGACTGGAGAGTTATTGTACTGATTAGCTTGGTAGGTTTGTGAGGTCTTTGTACACGCAACGTAATAATATGTACACTCACGTAAGTAAGTTAACATGTAAAAAATAAAGCCTGTAAAGACATTTCGGGCCTTTTACTAGGACTCACACTTATATTCTATATCAAATCAAATTGTTGCTAGAGATATTTTTAGGGTTTGTTTAATTCTGCAGCGACGATGAAAAGCGACGATGAGACGGCGAAACTAGCTTCGACGGAGGAGGAAACGAGAGTCGAAGATGAAGACGACACAATCATGGAAGAGGAAAGCGATAGCGATAACGAAGGCTTATGGAGTGTCGACGAAGAAGAAGATGACGTCGAGAGATCTCCGACAATTAACTATTCAAACATGATAGAACCGGAACCGGAGTGGGATAAGGACAGTTACGATGGTTACGAATGCGTATTCGATCCTGACGGCCGTGAAGGCTTCCCCAACGACGAGGCGTACGAAGACTTCCGCGAGTATAAGATCCAGGCCTGGAAGAATAGGGTAACGTTACGACCCCTCTTTGTTATCCCACACAACGAATGACTCTAATTTTTTTTATTATTTTCGTATTTGATTTTCTAAGGGGTTTTTAGAAGATCCATTCAGATCCGTCTACCCCATTTTAGATCTGGAAGATCTTTGGTCAGACAGGGTAAACGCGACTAGGAGGCAATATTTGACAAATATTGCTTCCCTAGGGGTGGGCGTTCGGGTATCCATTCGGGTTCGGTTCGGGTTTATTCGGGTTTCGGGTTTTCGGGGTTAAAGATTTTAGCTCTATTCGGGTATTTCTAAATTTTGGTTCGGGTTCGGTTCGGATCTTTGCGGGTTCGGTTCGGGTTCGGATAACCCATTTAAATGATTTTTAAAATTTTAAAATTCAATATATAGTTTCAATTTCTCAAAATCTGTAAATAAAATACTATATAACATATAAACTTGAATAACATATGTCAGAGTACCTAAACTTAACATATAAATTGGTTTGTTTGAATATTTTGATAGACAATCAGTAGACATTTCAACTATTTTTGGTGTTTTGAGTATATTTTATACTATTTTAGAAATTTACTTTTGAATATTTGTATATATTTTCAAGTATTTTAGACAACTTAAAAGTATCTTATATATTTTGAATGTTTTTAATATACATTGAATCTAAAAATAATTAATATATTTAGATATATAAATCTATTTCGGATACATTCGGGTACCCGAAATACTTCGGTTCGGGTCGGGTTCGGTTTCGGTTCTCTGGATACCAAAATTTTGAACCCGTTCGGATATTTAATCAATTTCGGTTCGGATTCGGTACTACTTTTTCGGATCGGGTTCGGTTCGGTTCTTCGGATTCTGATTTTTTGCCCAGCCCTATGCTTCCCTATGTGTTAAGAAACTCAATGAGGAGAAGGTGTGCACTGATCTGAACAAATATGAACCTTTTTTTCTTCTGTAATTTGATATGATACTTACAGATAGGATGCGTGTGTGTGTTTTAATAACTTAGGGTTCGTCTGTGGAAGTTGTAAGCATTGCGAGAAGCAATCTAAAACCAGGAGGTGGGTATAAGCTGTACATCACCTTTATGGCTCGAGAGTATCCGGATGGTCCGCTAGTGGAGTATCAAGCCAAGGCAATGGATTTTGCAGGAGGCAGAAAACCTCCCTTTCCCATTCTCTGCAGACCAGCCTCTAGCATATCCTAATCTATGACTTGCGTAAGGTTTCTTTATTATTCAGTGTAACTACTTAGTAGCTCTGATAATTTTGTTTGGAATTACTTATGAGCTTTTGTCAATTTTTGTGGAGGAATGGATGTAAACAAAAAGTGATTTTCTTAGTTATGGGAATATTATTATTTTTATGTAGTTTTTTGGATGATTGTCTTTCTGAATTTCAAATATTCACTCTTAATCATTGCAAAATTGGTCTGTTGTTTTGCTGGTCTCCGCATAACACAAAGATCGAAGCTGAGTCCGAGGTAGGTTTCTTTTTTGTATTAATGTTAGCTATGTCTTTGGGTACCTATACTTGACACTCAAGCCCTGAGGGGGAGATGCTTATTGTCAGATAACACGGTCGTGTTTATTTAACTCATACGACGTTAGGTTGCTGATTAATAAGTTTCTGTTTATTGGACTAATAAACTTGTGGCATTCTCTTGTGTATTTGGAAGGTTTTTAGATATACAAGTTTTCATCAGGAGACTATACAATGAAAGCTCTCATAGCAGCATGATCCAAAATCCAAGTAGTCTAACCGAGTCCTTAGTATTATTATCACCAATTCACTATGAGAGGATAATTATTTCCCTTAACAAAAGTATTTCCGAGTGCTGATTTTTCGTGCTAAGTGTTTTAATTCATTCAAAGAGAAGAGACATTTTAAAGATCAAGGTCACTGAGAATGGATATTTATTGTACTGATTGATTAGCTTGGCAGGTTTGTGAGGTGTTTGTACACACAAACATGAAGTGATCTTATTTCTTTACGGTAAAATGAGGAGAAAAGGGCATGCAATACATATCGATTGGTTGAACATACTGACCTGTAATGAACCGAACAGGCTAATTAAGATGAATATAATTCTAAACTACGACTGAAAAGTCAACACTCATTGAACGGCTCTGATTAAATCCTCTGTAGCGTCGTCGCCGCTTTGCCGAGCATAGCTTTGATGATTTTTTTTTTTGAGGAATTAAAATAAAATTATTACTAAACTTTTACCTTTACAATACTTATTGTACTTTGTATATATATTTTTTTATAAAAATTACCTTTCATTAAAAACATAGTATTTTTTAAAAAAATTAACTTTCAACCAAAAAATAAATATTCTGCGTCATGTCGTCCAAATATCTTCCTAGTCACGTGTGAAAATGGGAAGTGAGATATAATAGGGCACATCGGTAAACACATTCAACTAATACCATTTAAATTTCATCCGCTCGGTCCCCAATTGTTTGCTGAGGGATATTTATAGGGTTTGCTTGATGAAGATGTCAAGCGACGATGTGACGCCGAACCGATGTTCGACGGAGGAGGAATCCGACTCTTCTGTCTCGAAAAAGTTGAAAGTCGAAGATGAAGACGACAGAAACATGGAAGACGAAAGCGATACCGACAGCGGACAAGCATTGAGTGTCGAGACAGAAGAGGATGAAGGAGTCGTGAGACCTCCTAGAATAAATTTTTTAAACATGCAAGACCCGGAACCGGAGTGGGATAAGGACAGCTTCGATGGTTACGAATGCTACGACCCTGAGGACCGTAAAAGCTTCTCCAACGACGAGGAGTACGAAGAGTTCCGCCAATTTAAGATCCCGGCCTGGAAGAATAAGGTAACGTAGCCCATTATTTATCCATTGAGTTATTCTCTAAATTACGTATTTGATTTTTTAGGGTTTTTATGAAGAAGATCCATTCAGGTACATCTTTCCTCTTACTGATCTGGAACAACGTTTTAGAAACATGACAACAAGGGAATATTTGGCGGATATTGCTTCCTTGTGTGTTAAGAAACTCAACGAGGAGAAGGTTAGTACTCATCAATTCAAATATATATTTTTATTTTGTTTTAATTTGATGAGAATCTCACAGATAGGATGAACGTGTGTGTAACTTACTTAGGGTCCCTCTGTGGAATTTGTAAGTATAGTGAGAGGCAATCTAAAAGCAGGAGGTGGGTGGAAGCTTTACATCACCTTTACGGCTCGAGAGTATCTGGATGGTCCTCTCGTGGAGTATCAAGCCAAGGCCATGGATTTTGCAGGAGGCGAAACACCTCCCTTCCCCATTATCTGCAGACCAGCTCCTTCCATGTCCTAATGACTTGCATAGGTTTGTCTTCATGTCAGCTATGTCTTTGGCGCTTGTATACGGTATAAATATGTAGTTTTTTTTTGTCAAACAAACGATTATATTAAATCTAAAAGGGTTTTGAGTTATTACATTTGGAGCTATGCTCAACTGTAACAAGATAAAAACTGAAGGGATATTTATACTCGACATTCTTGCATTGAGGGGAGATGTTTACTGTTAGATAACATGATCATGATAAATCTGATGTTTATATAACTCGCATAACGTTAGGTTGTTGATTAATAAGTTTCTGTTTAATTGGACTAACGAATTTTGGGGCATTCTCTAGTGTATTTGGAAGGTCTTCACATGATGCAATTTTTTTCATCATCTGAATATACAATGAAAACTCTCATCGCAGCATGATCCAAAATCCCAGTAGTCTAATTGAGTCTATGATATATAATCACAAATTCACCATGAGAGGATGATTCTTTCCCTAACAAAATTAATTTCAAGATTGTGATTTTCGTAATGACTACTTTCCTACCTGCAATGACCAAATATTTTAAAGATCAAGGACGGTTATTGAGACTCGAAAGTTATTTTACTGATTAGCTTGGCGGGGTCGGTCAGGCACTTTCTTCCGTGTTCTTTAAGTCACGCCGTGGTCTACCAATTATTTATTTATTTATTTCTTTGATAAAAATGTGAATTTCATTACTGTTGTAATGTAAGTTTGATACAATGCTACTTGTGTCCCAATCTGCTTAAGAAAGCAGAAGGGTACCATAAAGCCCCCCAAAAAAGAGATAGAAAACTTCTTGATACAGACTTAGCCTACAATTGGTCTACCAATTTTTGATGAATATTGTCATTACATAGCTGACAAAATGATACCTGAAATTTTCAGATGAGATTGGGAGTAAGTAGCATATCATCAATGATGGGAATTGGGAAGTAGTAAAAATATGTTTTCTCCACGAATAAAGGCTTTGCTATTTTAAAAACTAGAAAGCAAGCGGCAAGTAAATAGCGAGAAAGCCTTGTGAATAGCTTTTCCTCCGTGCGATCTTAGATGTATTGGGAATTTCTTTTTCTGAAAATATTCAAGATGGAATCATCTATTCAAAACTCGTGTGAAAACTTGTAAGAGTTAGCAGCCTGAGGGTTAGCCTTGTTGAAGACATATAGCACTAATTTTTCCGATAAATTATCGGCTTTGTAAGATTATCAGCTTTTAGCTTAAACATTTATAATTATCAGTTTTTCTGTTTGTCCGAATACCTTTATGCACGCAAACGCGAATAATCTTATTTTTTTTTCCAGGAAAAAAGATTACACCCACAAACCAAACTAAATCAATCCTAAAACCACCTCCATCCATTAGAACCTATAATGGAGTCTAATGATTAAATTAAGAATAAATAAGGAGATTTGTCAAGTTTAGAACTTTGGTTTGTAGAAATAATTTTTTCTTCCTCCAATGGAAAAACCCCATAGGGGTTCTTAAAATTTTCTTTTTTTTTTCAGTAGAATGATTTAATATAAGTTTTACATCTGGAAGAATGCAAAAACAAAAATAAAAA
>NC_027750.1:4148541-4150895 GCF_000695525.1 Brassica oleracea var. oleracea | reverse complement strand
AGAGAGAGAGAGAGAGAGAGAGAGAGAGAGTCATAAATGTGAGGTTCAGTGGGAGAGTGACACGTAAGGGCTCTTACCAGTTCTACAAAACCTATATTTAGCACCGGTTCTCTTCTTTTAATTTCTTTTTCATTTATTTTTTTCCAGTTTGACTTAAAAAGTTGAGGAAGAGACGCCGATGGACTTGCTCTAACTCATGTTACCAACCAAAACCATGAGGGCACATCGGTAAATACATCCATGAGTATCATTTTAATATTGTCATCTGCCTTGTCCCCTATTCAATTTGTGTGTTAGAGAGATATTTCTAGGGTTTGTTCCATTCTACGGCAACGATGAAAGGCGACGATGTGTCGGTGAAACGAGCTTCGACGGAGGTGGAATCTGACGCTTCTGTCTCTAAAAAACCGAAGATCGAAGATGAAGACGACACAAGCATGGAAGAAGAAAGCGATAGCGATAACGAAGGCTTATGGAGTGTCGACGCAGAAGACGATGATGACGGCGTGAGATCTCCGACAATCAACTATTCAAACTTGCAAGATCCGGAACCAGAGTGGGATAAGGACAGTTACGATGGCTACGAATTGGAATTCGATCCTGACGGCCGTGAAGGTTTCTCCAGCGACAAGGCGTACGCAGAGTTCCGCGAGTATAAAACCAAAGCCTTTGAGAATAGGGTAACGTTTTGATCCCTCTTTGTTATCCAATTAATGAAATATGACTCTTTTAAACTTTTTTTTAATCTTTTCGTATTTTGATTCTTTTTTTTAGGGGTTTTTAGAAGATCCATTTAGATCCATCTACCCCATTAGAGATCTGGACGATCTCTGGACAACCACGACTAAGAGGCAATATTTGACAGATATTGCTTCCCTCTGTGTTAAGAAACTCAACGACGAGAAGGTTTGTACTCATCAATTCAAATATAAAAAAATTTTGTATTCTGTAATTTGATATGATACTTACGAATAGGATGTGTGTTTGTGTGTGTTTTAATAACTTAGGGTATGTCTGTGGAAGTTGTAAGCATTGTGAGAGGCAATCTAAAACCAGGAGGTGGGTGGAAGCTCTACATCACCTTTATGGCTCGAGAGTATCCCGATGGTCCTATCGTGGAGTATCAAGCCAAGGCAGTGGATTATGCAGGACACAAAATACCTCCATTTCCCATTCTCTGTAGACCAGCCTCTAGCATATCCTAATCTATGACTTGCATTAGGTATTTATTGTGAAGTCTTTTATTCTCAGTGTAATTACTTAGTAGTTTGTTTGGAATATCTTATGAGCTTTTTCAATTTTATTGGAGGAATGGATGTGAACAGAAAGTGATTTTCTTAATTATGGGATGATTGTCCTTTTGAATTTCAAATCTTCAACCTAATCATTGCAAAATTTGTCTGTTGTGTTGCTGGTTTGAGCGGAACACCAATATCAAGGTGATTGAAATGATGTTTTCCAGTTATAAATAAGCTGAGTCCGAGGTGGATTTAGGTTTTGTCTTAAATTTTAGCTATATCTTTGGGAGATGTTTACTGTCAGATAACATGGTCATCATTAGAGATGTCAAATGGACCTAGTGTCCATGAGTAAACCATGTCCATATCCAATTGGAATGACCATTTTTGACCAAAAAATAAAGTTGTCCAATTGGATAAAACCAATTAAACCCAAAATTATTGGGCTTTCTCATTTGGACTTGGGCTTCCAATAGTTTTCAAAATCCTAGGGTTTTCAACATTTGGGGGAAATCTCATCTCTCTCTCTCAAGTCGACTCTCTGCGGATCTCTCTCTATCAGCATTTGGGTTTTCAAAATCTCTCTCTAGACTTTCTCCGGGAGTCGACGTCTCTCCATCTCTCCGTCTCTCCGATTCCCCGACTCTCCGTCTCGACTTCTCTCCGACTCTCCGTCTCGACTTCTCTCCGACTCTCCGTCTCGACTTCTCTCCGACTCTCCGTCTCGACTTCTCTCCGACTCTCCGTCTCGACTTCTCTCCGACTCTCCGTCTCGACTTCTCTCCGACTCTCCGTCTCGACTTCTCTCCGACTCTCCGTCTCGACTTCTCTCCGACTCTCCGTCTCGACTTCTCTCCGACTCTCCGTCTCGACTTCTCTCCGACTCTCCGTCTCGACTTCTCTCCGACTCTCCGTCTCGACTTCTCTCCGACTCTCCGTCTCGACTTCTCTCCGACTCTCCGTCTCGACTTCTCTCTGACTCTCCGTCTCGATTTCTCTCTGACTCTCCGTCCGTCTCGAGTCTCAGTCTCGCACTCTCTCAGGTTTGGTCGCTTCAGATTTGCTTGTTTGCATGTTTATTTTGATGGGTTTGCTGATTAATGTTTATGTTTGCAT
>NC_027750.1:4143222-4148295 GCF_000695525.1 Brassica oleracea var. oleracea | reverse complement strand
TGTGGTGGACGAGTCTCTGATGAGTACAGCCGAGGTGAAAGGTAAACACAAGCGTAGACACTCTAAGTGCTGGAACTTTTTTACTATAGAAGGAGATAGGATGCCTGATGGAAAATTTAAATGTGTCTGCAACTACTGTAACCACTTCTACATCCTAGACTTACATAAAAATGGAACCAATACCCTTCTTCGCCACTCAAAAACCTGCCCTAAAACCCCTAATAACACATGTCCTAAGATCGATCAATTGGTGTTTCGAGAAATGATTGTTGTGGCTATTGTCGAGCATGATCTACCTTACGCCTTTGTTGAGTACAGAAGAGTTCGAGAAGCTTTGCATTATGCCAACCCGACCATAGAGTTCTGGTGTCGAAACACGGCGGTTTCAGATGTTTTTAAGATCTTTGAGAGGGAGAAAATGAAGCTCAGGCAGGTGTTGAGTGAAGTTCCGGGTAGGATCTGTCTAACGACGGATGGAGAGCAATAACAATCGAAGGTTATCTCTGTCTTACTGCCCACTATGTCGACGCTGAGTGGAACCTTAGAGCTAAGATGACTCATCATAAAACAGATGTTTATATAACTCACATGACGTTGGGTTGTTGAATAATAAGTTTCTGTTTAATTGGACTAAAGAATTTGGGACATTCTCTTATGCATTTGGAAGGTCTTCGCATGATGCAATTTTTCATCACCAGAATATACAATGAAAGCTCTCATCGCAGCATGATCCAATATCCAAGTGGTCTAAATGAGTCTACAATATATACAAGTATCCAATTCACCATGAGAGGATGATTCTTTCCCTAACAAAATTACTAAAGAGATGGTGATTTTCGTAGTGACTGCTTTGATACCTGCAAAGAGAAAGATTTTTTTTATTAAAGGGTTCGCGGGGTTTGTGTTATGTACTTTCCTCCGTGTTCTTAAAGTCACGCCGACCGATTTTTGATGAATATTATCAGTACATAGCAGACAAAACGTACGATGCCTGAAAATTTCAGATGAGATTGGGAGTAAGTAGCATATGATCATCAATGATGGGAACTAGCAGAAATATGTTCACATGCATTTGCTTAACAATATATTTTAAATAAATTTTATCATGGAATATAAAACAATACAAAGAATTAAAAATACATGTTCACATGCATTTGCTTAACTAAAAAGGAAATACATGATTTTTTTAAATGAAAGAATAATATGCGAAGAAACATTTTTGAAAACAAACAAAAATTGTAGTATAAGAATATTGAATATGAATTATATAACTAAGATTAATTATTATTTATATCTAACAAAAGCTACCTGAAAATAAAAGGAGAATGATCAGTTTAAAAGAAAAAAAAAAAAAGCAATCAAAATAATTTTAAAATATAAAATGTCAAAATGTTAATTGAAGACAGTGCTTACTCTATTGTTTCTAGAGAGCAAGACGCGCATGATTTCATAGGTGCCATCGCAATGAAGATATTATTTTAAGAACTGTGGCCCTCTAATTTAGACACTAAAATGTGGCCTAAACCTATTGCTTTAGCCGCTTTAAGGAAGGACCAGGCCGGTGTATGAGTTATGAGCTGGTAGATACTGGCTTGCCAAGCGCGTCTCCAAAAAATAGCCTTAACCTCTCGATTTTACGAACCACAACAACCTCGAAGTGCCAATCATTACCCTTGATTAAGACATACAGCAGTAATGTTACCGATAAAATTTCGGCTTTGTAAGGTTATCAGCTTTTACTTCCATTTTTTTTTTATAACATCAGATTTTATCACTTTAAATTGAATGTATGCGATCAACAAGTAACAAGTTAACTTTTACTTACATATTTATAATTCTGTAGATGAAAAAGGATTATTAATTCGAAAGATGAGGAAAAGGCGTGACGTGACACACGTACATTTGGTAATACATTAACCTATGAATTGATGATGAACGGCTGAGATCACGCAACGCCATTTGTTAATTACAGGTTCGTAAAATTACTATGGGGCTTCTTATATCAGGTTTGGCCCATATAAACATGCCCCCCAAATAATCTTCCGACCGAGTCACGTGTGCAAATAGGCAGAGAGAGATATAAGGACACATCGGTAAACACATACTGTTTCATTATTGTCATCTGCTTTGCTTCGTTCCCAATTTGTGTGTTGCGAGAGATATCTAGGGTTCGCTCGATTCTCCAGCAACGATGTTAAGCGACGATTCGAGGGCGAAAAGAGCTGCGACTGGGGAGGAATCTGACTCTTCTGTCTCGAAAAAGCCGAAGTTCGAAGATGAAGACGACGACGACACAAGCATGGAAGAAGAAAGCGATAGCGATAGCGGACGCGCATGGAGTGTCGAGGCAAAAGACGATGATGAAGAAGTCGTGAAGCCTCCTAACTATTTAAACATGCAAGATCCGGAACCGGAGTGGGATAAGGACAGTTACGATGGTTACGAATTGGAATTCGATCCTGACGGCCGTGAAGGCTTCTCCAACGACGAGGATTACAAAGAGTTCCGCGACTATAAAACCAAGGCCTGGAAGAATAGGGTAACGTTATGGTCCTTCTTTAATTTGTTATCCCACACAATGGAATAACTCTTTGATTTTTTAATCTTTTCTTATTTTGATTTTTTTTTTTATAGGGGTTTTTAGAAGATCCATTCAGATCCGTCTACCCCATTTTAGATCTGGACGATCTTTGGTCAGACAGGGTAAACGTGTCTAGGAGGCAATATTTGGCAAATATTGCTTCCCTGTGTGTTAAGAAACTCAACGAGCAGAATGTGAGTAGGGTACTGATCTTATCAAATATTGAACCTTTTTTTTTTTTTTTTACTTCTGTAATTACTTACAGATAGGATGTGTGTGTGTGTTTTGTACTTAGCGTTCGTCCGTGGAAGTTGTAAGCATTGTGAGAGCCAATCTAAAAGCAGGAGGTGGGTTTAAGCTCTACATCACCTTTATGGCTCGAGAGCATCAGGATGGTCCTCTAGTGGAGTATCAAGCCAAGGCCATGGATTTTGCTGGAGGCATAAAACCTCCCTTTCCCATTCTCTGCAGACCAGCCTCTAGCATGCCCTAATCTATGACTTGCATAAGGTATACATATTTATGTTTGTCAATTCTTGTGGGAAAGTTATGCAAACATAGAGTGCTTATCTTATGAGTATATTTCTAATCCTTCAACCTAACCATTGCAGATTGGGTATGATGTTCTTCTAGGAGAAGATGAAGATCAAAATAACGCTTTCCAGTTATAAGTAACATGAGTCCATGTGGATTTAGTTTTTCTTTTTTTTATTTGGCGTTCCAACTTATGGTTGCCATATTATGTGATTATGGATTTTAAAATGCGTTATCGTATAATTATGGATTTTAATAATGGTTGCTATATTATGTTTATTGTTTACTAGCATTCCGGCGCGTATATTTTGGTATCTAATAAGTTGAAGAGAGTGTTTGATCCATTTGATAGAGGTTAGTGGTAGTAGTATAGAAATGATGCATTTGATCCATTTTAATGTGTGAGGTTGTGAGAAAGAATATATTTTAGAACTATGGAAAACAATTATTTTTTAAAATTATTAGCAAAAGTCAAAAAAAGATATCAACGGGAATTAAAACATAGGAAACCTCATATTAAATCGAAGTGATCGGGATATCATAGATGACTATTTTTATGTATGGGACAACTTATATTTTTACGAGGCCATTGATCGATGCATAAAAAATGGTAACTATGACCACAAGGAAGATAACATTTACATAATTGTAATTCTCGAAGCATATAATGCACGTATTATTTTCTTCTTCCACAGTTGTAGGTCTATTAGTTTCTTCAAGATCGATAAAGATAAGGTTGATATCTAGTAAACTATGAGGGTTACGGTCGTAGCTATGTCATATATAGGTTGGGTTTTTTTTCTTGTCGTATCAGTTTGTTTTAAGGACCACTCGAGTAAATGTTCTTTTGTTGAATTGACTGTTCTTTTTATTAATATAGTGTTTTTAAGTAGCTTTTAAATACGATGTTGAACTATATTAATAACTGAACCACTATTTAATTGTGATAAAAGGATTCTTATGGTGTAAAGCACCATCGTCATGTGAACTTATAATTTTAAAGTTTGAAGAAGTTGCTAAAGTTTAGAGTTAAGCGTAGCATATAATTAGGATTTTGTAATTTTCATTTAATCGACTATAATATTTTGGAAAGTATTAGCCTTTTATATTCCATCCGTTTCTAAATGTAAGTAGTTTTAGCAAAAAGAGTTTGTTTCACAATATAATTAGTTTACATATTTCAATGCATCTTTTTCATTTATTGGATGTTGTGTGACCAATGAAATAATGTTAGGTTTTTAATAATTGGTTAAATTAATTAGTTAAATGATATATTCTTTTAAATAACAATTTTTTAAATATTCGTATTTTTAAGCAAAACTACTTACAATTAGAAACAGAGGGAGTATATCGTATCTCCAGTTTCTTATCTATATGTTTTGTATTTCTTTTTTTGTAGTAAAACAACAACGTATTTAAAAGTATTTTAAATAACAAAAATATTAATTATGAGGAATCTCTCTATTTTTTTTGTTCATGAATCAATAGATGAATGAATTGTATAAGCTATCAGAGAGTAAATATATTTTTTTTATTAAAAGACCCAGCCTAGGCTAGTGATTGCTTTTTAATTCTTTTTCTTTTCTTGCATGCTTATTGTTATTATGCTACGTGGCAATTACGATCAAAGTTTAATGCGGCTAAAATTAAATTGATATTTCTGTTAACCCTTAATATCATATTTATTATTTTGAATATATTTCTTGATCTCCATCACACATGTTGTAAATGAAGTGTTGGGGAAATACTTATGTTATTATTACTGTCGACCAGAAGGTCCATATATATACAAGGTATTAGACCGTCATAAAGTCATGTTTATCCTAAGAAGATAAGAATAAGGATAAACACTATGTTACAGATATACATGGAATATATACTAGATAAACACATAGTCTCTGGTTGTCTTTATCATGTCTCGGATTGGGCCTGCAGTACGGGCTGGTCCATGGTCGATC
>NC_027750.1:4139523-4140917 GCF_000695525.1 Brassica oleracea var. oleracea | reverse complement strand
TGTCTTTTGTCATTGTCAGTACCAATTAATTGATTTCAAGTGATTGTAGGAAGGTAAAGTTGAACCTATACATTCAAGATGAAGTTAAATCTATGCGAGAAATCAATCTATCAGTGAACTGACTCATTAGTCTACACCCAACAATTGATTTTATGTGATTGCAGGAAGATAAAGTTAAACCGATACAATCAAGGTAAAGTTAAACCATGCATGAAATCAACTACCAATGGACTGATTATTCTTTTATTAAGGTTTTATTTGTTATTTAATCAAGAATCATCAAGCAAGACCAAGCAAGATAATATATAAAAACAAAATCGTTTTTATTATTTCAATAACATAAATGAATAACAAATAAATCAAATCAGATATGAAAACATAAAATCAGAATGTCAGAAAATTATTCAATGTATAATCCGACCTCATGGTCCATGAGTGTCCACTCGGAATCCTCCTCAGATCTCTTCTTATCAAATGTGGCTTTATTAGCTTCAGGGATTTTCATCTCACTGTCTAGTACTTCATAATATATCTCCATGATGTCATTAAACCGTCTGATGTTATCCATCATTTTCTGCTTCTTTTGTTCAATGTATAATAAATATGAGAACATGTCATAATAGGTGGTGAAACCTTTGGCCTGATGTGATAACAATACTTCCTCTGAATGGAATGTGTCACGAGTTTTGTTTAACAAATCCTCGTTTGTTACCAATTCACCACATAGTCTAAGACTATAGGTGATTCTCATAAGATCAGAGTGATAATTGTCCACAGATTCATAATCCTGGAACCTTAGAGCTTCCCATTTTTTCTTGGACTCGTGCAACAATGACTCACAGAATCTAGAATTCAAAAATGATCAGAGATTATGAGGATCATTAACATATCCAAACTCGTCTCTTAAGTCCTCACAGAGATGGTGTCGCATAATCAGTATGGCTCTGTGTCTTTCACACGCAAGGGTGTCATTGCCATACTTGATGCACTTCCCAAGTCCTCTAGACTTCAAGACAGCTGAAGTGTTTATAGCCCAATCAAGATAATTATCTCCAGAAAGATCAAGGGCTTTGTAATCTGAGGGTATGAAACTCGACATCTGAAATCATTATTCAAAACAGGTCTTAATCAAGTAATCTTTTTGAAATTTTTCATGCTTCATATCAATGCCACACACGGACCAAAAGAAAATTTTTTTCTAAATGATGCATTTTCTTAAAACCATACGGTTTAAGGTGTGGATCAATGTATTTTTCAGATTTAAGGTCCTCTTATTTCAAACACAAGGTTTCAAGGCCTTAAGGGATTCTATCTTAGATGATCAAGAAAATGTTCCATATTTTCTTCATCCCATTGGATCGGATCATTTAGTATAATGATTTTTTTTCAGTTCA
>NC_027750.1:4132797-4139378 GCF_000695525.1 Brassica oleracea var. oleracea | reverse complement strand
TAAAACCATACGGTTTAAGGTGTGGATCAATGTATTTTTCAGATTTAAGGTCTTCTTATTTCAAACACAAGGTTTCAAGGCCTTTAGGGATTCTATCTTAGATGATCAGGAAAATGTTCCATATTTTCTTCATCCCATTGGATCGAATCATTTAGTATAATGATTTTTTTTTTCAGTTCAGATCAGATTTCTTGAAAACTATGAATGATCTATATCCCTGAAAACTTTTGATGGGTTGATCGGTCTATCAGTTAGAGATCTTCCTGGTTAGCTGATGGATTGCTCGGAATTATTGTTTTTGTTGCTGCTTGTTGGAATAGGAGACTGGTATATGGTTGAGAGAGATTTTGGTTTCTAGAACAAATTTTCTGCCTGTATTGTAGCTGAGCGTGAGGGCGCGTCCGAACTCCGATTGATGTGGGGTTAGTGGCGTTGGCTTCGTCTCGTCAAGAGCTTTAATTTGGTATCTGGCTCGTCGTCTGGATCCACCGGAGTTGAGGGATAGAGCTGTTTGAAGTTCATCGGGAATTAGGGTTTTTACTGCTCGGATTTATTTCTGGTTTTTAGGGTTAGGGTTTATGAGAGCAACGTCGTGCTGATAACGTGTTGTAAATGAAGTGTTGGGGAAATGCTTCTGTTATTATTACTGTCGACCAGAAGGTCCATATATATACAAGGTATTAGACCGTCATAAAGTCATGTTTATCCTAACAAGATAAGAATAAGGATAAACACTATGTTACATATATACATGGAATATACACTAGGTAAACACATAGTCTCTGGTTGTCTTTATCATGTCCCGGATTAGGCCTGCAGTACGGCTGGTCCATGGTCGATCATCATTTGCTTTATAACAACACAAGTAATTAGTGAAATTATAGAAAAAAACTTGCTCAGAATATATACACATTAACCCAATACAAAGTAAATTTATATTTGAGTGAAGCTAAACGTTTTACATTTCTGAACAACGTAGGTCCCTCATCTAGTGATTATTACCTTTAGTTGTTATTTTCACAGTTGTTTACATTAACAAACCAATGAAATAGCAGGCAGCAGCACAAATAATAGGATTAAAATAATATATATCACTATATATAAATGCAGTTCATAGTCAGCAATCGAAAATGGCGTTTTACACTAATATTAAAGATTATATATCACTAACACATTTGAAAAAAATATTTAGGATTGTACAGCTGCAGCATCGTCAATGGAACAAATCGCTTGGTTTGCAAAATAACGAAAATCAACATCAGGGTCCTCGCTCAGGTCCACCAAACACTGACGTATTGTTTTCTCCACCACCTACAATTTTTTTGATACAAACAGAGCTCAACAACCTGCATTATATATTCGACGCAATTGTGTTATATGTTTAATTTTTCATCTTACTGATTGGTCGACTATGGGGATGAGGGATTGCAGAAGTTTTGCAACATTGAACTTGACGTTTGGAACTCTGCAGAGATATGCACAACACGTCAAAACTAAGATGTTTTCTTGAAGAAGTTAGCCAAAGTCATCTCTATTGTTATCACTTGTCTTTTGATGCCTCAGCCACCACAAGAAGAAACTTAGAGCATGTAATTTCAGATCCCATTACAGGAGCCATGAGAGATATTGCTCGTAGAACCATCATCCTATGTAGATAGTGTGGATTTGTGACTATGTCCAATACCTCTTTACACTGAAAGAACAAAAAAAAAGGTCAATAGATGGAACATTATCTATGCAGCCCAAAGAATACGGATGATAATAAGAACAAACCTGTGGAACCAAGTGTTGCATTGCCCACTCAGGACCAAACTCTTCTGTAAAGCGCTTTAGTTGTTTGTTGCAGCTTCACAGATAGAGTAGACCTGAAAGAGGAGAGAGGAGAACAACGTCAATATCCAGAATCACAAGTGGATGATTAATTAATACCAACATCAAAGGGTTTAAGGTAAACCTTGTCTTGCAACCATTGCATGCAAAGGGCTCCAAGCTAGTATATTGTCAACGAAATTCTTAAAATGGGATTACCATCGTTTTCCACACCTTAGTGAGTTCATCATGTGTGAAATTAGAGATGACAATCATGGATCTAGACAGCGGGCCTGGCCCGTAAAGAACTGTCGCGGTACGGTATTGAGACGAGGTTTTCTAGGCCCGCAAATTTGCGGGCCTCGCGGGACGGGTCTTTGCGGGACTAGGTCTTTTGCGGGATGGGCCAAAACGGGTCATGCGGGATTACATGGACCCGCATTTTTTTCTTCATTTCTTATTTTACCTGAAACAAATGAGAAAAAGAGTGAGATTTGAGCTCAAGCAATTCATAGTTGTGACTTTTCCTCTAGAAAACATAAGGAGTTCCGACGATGATGCATGATTCGAGCTCCGGTGATGATGATTTGAGCTCAGGCGATGACGACTCCAGCTCCGGCGATGACGATTCGAGCTCTGGTGGTGTTTTGATTTGGTTTTCTCTTTTTATTACACACAACTATGAATTGCTTTATTACAATGCGATATTTCTTGTTCAAGTTGATTGGTTTTGTTTTCAGTACTGTAAAGCGATGTTTTTCTTAAATTAAATTTGGTTACAATGATGTTGTTTAGGAGAAAAGTTAGTTGTATATCACGTCACTTGTATAATTTGGCAAAGTGATTCACGATTTTTTTTTGCAATCCAAATAATTAAAAAGAGAGATAGTTTGATGAAGACATACAACAATTGAGCCAAATTATTACAAAGACAACAACTCAATTAGATTCAAACTCAACAAAAGCTTATGCTGATAACAAAAGAAAGTTTTTAACTCAAGAACGCAAGCACAAACGGAGTTTTGTGGCATTGATTTTGATAATGCTTTAGTGAAGCTTAATGAGCTCTCTTCAAGTCTCTTACACAACTCTTCTACTTGAACATTCATGTTGGAAAGAGATGGAGGAATCTAAACCTGTTGACGAGAAGCTCCTTTTCACTGATCATGTACTCATCTTCATGTTCTGTTCCTTTTCCAAGTGAATCAGCAACCTGTGTCATGTTGGCGAGTCAGGATCAAAAAACACTCATGTCCACAGAAAAACTCTTAACAACAAATTCAATATGTAAATAACCATTCCACTGACCTTCCCAAACAACACCTTCCACACGGTGCCGTGGACGAAAGACAAAATCCCTTGGAACTTATTCATTAAATTGATTGTAAAGTATTTGCATAAGTACACGCCTACACGGTGCTGTTAAAGAAAAAAATAAAAACATCAATATTCTGCAAAAACAAACACGTGAAGACAAGATGAAACAGATTTGTAGACAGACCTAAGTAGACGGACCTCCGCGGTGCTGTTAAAGAAAAAAATAAAAACATCAATATTCTGCAAAAACAAACACGTGAAGACAAGATGAAACAGATTTGTAGACAGACCTAAGTAGACGGACCTCCGCGGTGCTGTTAAAGAAAAAAATAAAAACATCAATATTCTGCAAAAACAAACACGTGAAGACAAGATGAAACAGATTTGTAGACAGACCTAAGTAGACGGACCTTCGCGGTGTTAGAGCATCGGCCGGCTCTCAGGTCGGCAAGTAGCGTGTACGTAGACGCCATCAGAATTGCTTGATATGGAAATAATTGCCGGTGGAACTCGTTTGCGAAATCGTTTGCGTTGTACTCAATATTGAAGAAATGAGAGACATTTATAGAGGAAGCTCGAACCAGTTACGGTGGAAAATGAAGAGGTATTTTGTTTGATTAACATGGGCGGAGTGGATTAATTGAGGGAAACTCAGAGTAAAGAAAGGGTTTATGGATTGGAAGGCGTTATAGAGCTCGGATCGACGGTCTGGTTTCGTGAGTTTCATCGGAGAGGTCGCTTCTGGAAGAAGAAGTCAACGACCAAACCTAAGCACATTTGGGTCTTGGGCCAAACCAATTTAATTAACTTAAAGCCTAGTTCTCATCAAAACACAAAAGCCACACGACACGGAACAGAAGGGAAAGACGCGGGGGACAGGTTGGACGACTCGTGTCGGCGATTGCCCCTCCCACCATGCTGACGTGGCGCAAGGAGAAGGGAGCAAAGCCTCCTTTATTGGTATAGATTTAGATGTTTAAGCGGATAGTATACCTTCATTCTGACTCTAGTGCAGAGATTAGATAACAAAATCGTGATAAAACTGAACTTTATATGCTAGGTTGTTGATTAATGATTAGTAAATTTGTGTTTATTTGGACTAATGAATTCAGGGATTTCTCGTGTATTTGGAAGGTCTTTAACCAGAATATAAAACATATCTTAGCCAAAAAAATTAGAATATAAACATATTTACAATGAAATTACAGATAATATATATTCACAATGAGAACGATATGGAAAGTTGATGCATAATGAAAGATATATGGAAAATTGATGCATATTAAATAGGAAGTATATAGAAAGATATAATATATAAGGCTGTTGATTAGATTTTGCTGAATATAAGTTTTTTAAACAACTTTCCCATCGTGTTCAGAAAGAAGATTTCAAAAGTTCAAAGAGACATAAATAAAAATGGAGTAAAATGAAACAAGTCTTTAAAGCAGACAAACAACTCATGCAGATTGACTTTAATTTAATTTTACTTCTTCTTTTTCTTCTCAAGAATCTCATCCAGGTAAAAAACATCATCAGTAGATCCACTGATGATGATCCTCCCATGTCCATTGACTCCCCAATCTGTCCCCCACGTGTTCTGCACCTCAAAGAATATTTCTCGCTCTAAAGTTAATCCATGCGCCACGATCATGACTACGTGCCTCTTGATTCCATCTATTGGCTTGGGAACCCTGTAAATTCCCTGAAACCATACCAAATAAGTTGATACTTTAATTTATTGTCAAGTTATGATGAATGCATGATATCCAAAATTTTAAAAAAACTTACATCTCGAAGGTCTGCAAGTGGAGTGATGAAATCAAGAGTGAAACCAATCGGGCCTTTAGTCTCAAGTAAACGAGTGATGGTTTCTGGAGTTGCACCCTTCACTGGACGGAAATACCCCTTTACCGTATACGTCTTCGGTTTCTACAAACAAAAACAATTTGTAATAAATATGGATGGTAAGTATACAGTACAAAAGAATAATCATACATATAGATTAAGTGGACTGTTAGATGAATTACCTTCTTCTCGGTATCTTTCTTTTTCTCTATTCCTTCCAAACGCACGTGGGCCATAGCATTCTTTAGTGAACCCACAGACATGCTACTTGCACCAACTTTCTTCATAGGTTCAAATCTCTTATTCCCCAATTTCACTTTATCTGCAAAGCCTTCTACATCCAGTTCTTTGTACAGATTAGTGTCACCACGGTCTTTGTTGTAGACGAACTGAAGAATCCCACCAAGAACTAGAGCCCAGCAGATATCTGATATTTAAAATAAATTTCAAAAAGACTTCAGATTAACAGTACTAGAATACGATTTGACATTGATATGACTATAAATAATAAAACTGGTATGGAGATTTTTTTAATACCCCTGATTTGACATTGATATGACTATAAATAATAAAACTGGTATGGAGATTTTTTTAATACCCCTGATTTGACATTGATATGACTATAAATAATAAAACTGGTATGGAGATTTTTTTAATACCCCTGATTTGACATTGATATGACTATAAATAATAAAACTGGTATGGAGATTTTTTTAATACCCCTGATTTGACATTGATATGACTATAAATAATAAAACTGGTATGGAGATTTTTTTAATACCCCTGATTTGACATTGATATGACTATAAATAATAAAACTGGTATGGAGATTTTTTTAATACCCCTGATTTGACATTGATATGACTATAAATAATAAAACTGGTATGGAGATTTTTTTAATACCCCTGATTTGACATTGATATGACTATAAATAATAAAACTGGTATGGAGATTTTTTTAATACCCCTAATAAAAAGTATCAATGTAGCAAAGATAACATTATTATAATTAGAAAACAACGATAAGATTAGGGTTTTATTTGAAACAAAAAACTACACATTAGAAGCGACTTCCAAAGGGATATGGGACGCGGTCAAAGCACGCAACGTAGGAGCTGATCGTGTCAAAGAAGCGCGTCTACAAACCCTCATGACCGAATTCGACAGGATCAAGATGAAAGACTCAGACACTATAGATAGCTTCTCGGGGAAGTTATCAGAGATGGCGTCTAAATCAGCGGCACTTGGAAAGATCATTGAAGAAAATATTCTAGTAAAGAAATTCTTAAATAGTCTACCAAGGAGCAAGTACATACAGATCACAGCATCTCTCGAGCAAGTTTTGGATTTAAATACTACTCCGTTTGAAGATATAATCGGGAGATTGAAAGCTTACGAAGAAAGAATTCTTGATGACGATCAAGATGCACAAGGAAAGCTCTTATATTCAGATTCATATCAACAAAACAATGGAGCTCGAGGGAGAGGCCGTGGTCGAGGAGGAAGAGGATACAGAGGACGAGGAAGGGGCAGATGAAATTCACAAGACACAACAAACAATCAAACTCAAAGTCAAGAAAAGGAGAAGAAGGACAGATCAAAGATTGTTTG
>NC_027750.1:4130927-4131426 GCF_000695525.1 Brassica oleracea var. oleracea | reverse complement strand
TACGACAATCAACATGACAAAGCAACAAACCTCGGTACCTAGATGATTATGTTTTGCAAGCAGAACTAGACATCGAGAGGCTACTAATAGCCATAAATGACGAACCAAGGAACTACCAAGAAGCAAAAGAGTGGTCAAAGTGGACTGATGCTTGTGGAGAAGAGATAGACTCGATCAACAAGAACAAGACATGGTATCTTGTTGATAGACCGATTGGAGCAAAGGTAATTGGTCTCAAGTGGATTTTCAAAATCAAAAGGAATGCTGACGGTACTATCAAGAAGTTTAAAGCAAGGCTTGTAGCTAAAGGATACGTACAAGAATCAGGCCTCGACTACGATGAAGTTTTCGCACCGGTTGCAAGACTTGAAACCATAAGACTTCTAACTGCACTAGCAGCGTCACACGGGTGGCAAATTCATCACTTAGACGTCAAGACGGCTTTCTTATACGGTGAGCTAAAGGAAGATGTGTACGTCGAACAACCCGAGGGTTTTGA
>NC_027750.1:4117931-4130156 GCF_000695525.1 Brassica oleracea var. oleracea | reverse complement strand
TGTGTGTGTTCAAGCTACTTTATGCCGCCACATGCTTATAAGGATTTAAACCTTTCTTGCCTCGGTTCCCTCCAGCACCAATACCTCCGGCGCCTATACCACCACCGGCACCGCCACACCCTACACCATCAACGTCCTCGCTATCACTGTCCATCCGCTTGGACCACACAAAACAATAAAAATCATATTATTATGATGATGATATTCTAAGTAAACATATTATATGTATTTAATTTCTTTTAACGTAGCAAGTAAATACGAAGAAGACGATGTACAATTTTAGCCAACTACGTACAAAAGTTTAGCAGCCACATTTTTAAATAATAAAAACGAGACCTTATATAAACCTCCGTAGATATTCATCTCTCTTCAGAGGATCTGATTCTGCATGGATCATATTACCAACTTGGAGACAAAAAAACCATGAAATCCCCACACAGATATAACTCTGATTGGCAAACTAAAAACACATCTGGAAAACTTACAGATTCATAAAATGAGTGAATTTGATAAGGCTCAAGATCTTGAACAGTGGATGCAAGGCCAGATAGAAGTTCAGATACGAATGGTTCCCTCTCTCCAACCTGGAAGCACAATGAACTATATAACTAGGAGCTCATTCAGAAGACAATGGAAGGATAAGAAAGGTGAATTGAACATAATGATACAAACCTGAACAATAACAAATTTACGCTTGCACTTCTGAACTATTTTCAAGAATGTATCACGCGCCATGTCCTGAAACGCAAAACTAAGTATTTAGGCATCTCTACATAGAAAGGAGCAAATTTGATGCGAGAACACTTGGAATAAAAAAAGAGCCAGATGCTAGCTTGAGAAGATGAGCATTCATTTGCATTCAAGAGCTTATATAAACCTTATTCTCTGACTTTAACAGCTAATAATACATTTCTAATACGAACTTCCACCTGAATAACTAAACGTACGTATTCCAGAAAATTTAGAGTTTGGGAGCGGTACCTGAACACCAGGATGCGTCTCATGCATAAACTCAAACAGCTTATTCACAACTGTCTTCAGAAACTTCCAATGGGCCCTTAAAAACCTTGGATACTGACCGACGACATACCTGCAGTTAAGTATGCATAAATGATAAATCTAGTGCGGCCTTGAGAGAAATAGAATATACCACATAATAGAAGTTCAACAACCAGGAAGAAATTCAGCAGAATATGAAGGCCCAAACTTGCCGATTGTTTTGCGTTTGACATTTATTAACTTGCCGTTTTGAGAAACGATAAAGCAAACGGGAAAGTGATCACGCAACGCCATTTGTTTCGTAAATAAACGGGGGCTGTAAAATTACTATGAGGCTTATATCAGGTATGGCCCATATAATTGCTCACTGGCCCAAATAATCTTCCGACCGAGTCACGTGCGCAAATAGGCAGAGAGAGAGAGAGAGATATTAAGGACACATCGGTAAACACATACCCTTTCATTATTATTATTGTCATCTGCTTCGTTCCCAATTTGTGTGTTGCGAGAGAGAGAGATCTAGGGTTTGATCGATTCTCCAGCGACGATGTTAAGCGACGATTCGAGGGCGAAAAGAGCTGCGACTGAGGAGGAATCTGACTCTTCTGTCTCAAAAAAGCCGAAGATCGAAGATGAAGACGACACATGCATGGAAGACGAAGACGATAGCGATAGCAATAACCCATTCTTATGGAGTACCGACGGAGAAAACGATGACTCTCCGACAATCAACTATTTAAACTTTCAAGATCCGGAACCGGAGTGGGATAAGGACAGTTACGATGGTTACGAATTGGAATTCGATCCTGACGGCCGTGAAGGTTTCCCCGACGACAAGGCGTACCAAGACTTCCGCGACTATAAAACCAAGGCCTTTAAGAATAGGGTAATGTTATGATCCTTCTTTGTTGTTATCCACAGAATGAAATGAAATGACTCTAAATATTTTTTAACCTTTTCGTTTTTTGATTTTTGATTTTTTTAGGGGTTTTTTGAAGATCCATTCAGATCCATCTACCCGATTATAGATCTGGAAGATCTTTGGTCAGACACGACAAACGTGACTAGGAGGCAATATTTGGCAAATATTGCTTCCCTGTGTGTTAAGAAACTCAACGAGCAGAATGTGAGTAGAGTACTGATCTTATCAAATATTGAACCTTTTTTTTTTTTTTTTCTTCTGTAATTACTTACGGATAGGATGTGTGTTTTGTACTTAGCGTTCGTCTGTGGAAGTTGTAAGCATTGTGAGAGGCAATCTAAAACCAGGAGGTGGGTATAAACTCTACATCACCTTTATGGCTCGGGAGTATCCGGATGGTCCTCTAGTGGAGTATCAAGCCAAGGCAATGGATTTTGCAGGAGGCAGAAAACCTCCCTTCCCCATTCTCTGCAGACCAGCCTCTAGCATATCCTAATCTGTGACTTGCATTAAGGTAATATTTATGTTGTCAATTTTTGTGGGAAAGTTACGTAAACATAGAGTGCTTTGTTTATAAGTATATTTCTAATCATTCGACCTTAACCATTGCAGGGTATGGTGCTCTTCTAGAGGAAGATTTAGATCAAAATAAGGCTTTCGAGTTACAAGTTTCATGAGTCCTCATGTGGATTTAGTTTTTTTTTTTTAATTTGGCGTTCAAACTTATGGCCCTACCTTTATGTTGTATTGTATAATTATGGATTTTAGTAATGGTTGCTATATTATGTTTAATGTTCATTTTAGAGTATACGTTCATTCCACACTAGCGCGTTGATTGGAGATTATTACTGTCATAACAAAATCGCGATTAAACTGTTGTTTACATGTTAGCTTGTTGATTAGTAAATTTAAGCTTATGTGGACTAATAATTCGGGGATCTCTCGTGTATATTTAGAAAGGTCCTCGGCCAGACCGATTTTATATTGATATTTTTTATAAAATGAAACAAAATATTGTTAAGTTATATTATGTTTTATAAAAATATAAATAAAAAATAGTAGTAATTACAGAAAATATTTTTACCACGAAGAGAGTAATAATAAGTGAAAAAGCCGTCTCAAGTGGCAAAAGAATCCTCGTATGCTCCGGAAGATAGATTATTACGGGCTATACTTGGCATTCAGGCCACTAGGTAAGTTGGGAAGTCCAACATAAGACGGGTCAATTACATCGAACCTCAATTCCATCGAGCTTTGCGTTGTCAAGAAAAAATTAAACCTTAAATTCAAATCTCTAAACCTTAAATCCTAAAATCTAAACTCTTGGATAAAATCTTAAACTCTAAATCAAAAACACTCAAATGTTTAGGATTTTAGCGTTTAATGTTTTTGATTTAGAGTTTATGATTTATCTAAAGGTTTAGAGTTTACCCAAAAATTTAATGTTTCACATTTAGGGTTAGGGATTAGGGTTTAGTGTTTTGCCGACGATGTTAAAAATATTTTTTTTAAAATTATTTTTTTTGTAACTACTAATTTTTTTACCATTTTATTTTTAAAACATAATATAACTTGAATATATTTTTTGTTTCTTTTTCTAAAAAATATCAAATTTGAAATAATGAAATCATATTGGTTGGTGGACCTAGAAGTTTATGCTATATGGAAAATTGATGCATAATGAATGATATATGGAAAATTATACATAATAAATAGGAAGTACATAGAAAGATATAAAATTAGGCTGTTGATTAGATTTTGATGAATATTAGTTTCTTAAACAACTATCCCATCTTGTTTATAAAGACAGTGGGTTGGATTTCATAAGTTCAAAACAGACATTAATAGAAAAGGAGTAAAATGAAACAAGTTTTTCATGGTGATCTAACATATAAACAACTCATGCAGATTGACTTTACTCTACTTCTTCTTTTTCTTCTCAATAATCTCATCCAGGTAAAAAACGTCATCTGTAGATCCAGTGATGATGATCCTCCCATGTCCATTGACTCCCCAATCTGTCCCCCACGTGTTTTGCACCTCAAAGAATATTTCTTCCGTTAAGGTTAATCCATGTGCCACGATCATGACTACGTGCCTCTTGATTCCTTCTATTGGCTTGGGAACCCTGTAAATTCCCTGAAACCAAATTGATACTTTAGTTTATTGCCAAGTGAATTCGTGATGTATACGTGATATCCAAAATATTAAAAAACTTACATCTCCAAGGTATGAAAGTGGAGTGGTCAAGTCAAGCGTCAAACCAACCGGACCCTTAGCTTCCATCAATTCAGTGATGTATTGTGGAGTTGCACCATTCACTGAACGAAAAGAGCCCTTTAACTTAAATGTCTTCTCTTTCTACAAACAAAAACAATTTCTCACGAATCAATATATCGATAGTAAAATATATAATAGAAAAGAATAATCATACATAATATATATATATATATATATATATAGATCAAGTGGATTGTTAGATGAATTACCTTCTTGTCATTCTTTTTCTCTATTCCTTCAGAAAGCACATGGTTCATTGCACTTTTTAATGATCCCACAGCCATGTAACTTCCACCAACATTGTTACGATGTTCATATCCTTTATCTCCGAATTTCACCTTTTTTGAAAAACCTTCTATATCAAGTTCTTTGTGCCGACTAATGTGACCACGGTCCTTATTAAAGACGAACTGAAGAATCCCACCAAGAACCAGAGCCCAGCAGATATCTGACATTTAAAATAAATTACAAAAAAACTTCAAAATTATCACTAGGATAAG
Organism: Brassica oleracea var. oleracea; assembly: GCF_000695525.1. Lineage (NCBI taxonomy): Eukaryota > Viridiplantae > Streptophyta > Magnoliopsida > Brassicales > Brassicaceae > Brassica > Brassica oleracea. The sequence goes on along the minus strand of NC_027750.1, from coordinate 4,125,455 downwards.
ATTTGACATTGATATGACTATACAGAATAAAACTGGTATGGAGATTTTTTAATACCCGTGATTTGACAAACAATACGAGAAAGCAAAGATGGGTGTATCCGACGCCAATCAAAAAGGAGCTGGCTCCCATCGGCGAAAACCTAATAAAAAGTATCAATGTAGCAAAGATAACATTATTATAATTAGAAAACAACGATAAGATTAGGATTTTATTTGAAACAAAAAACTACACATTAGATTAAGGATTTACCCTTAGTGGTGGAGGAGGCAAATCATCTTGTGGGGGAGGACGTTCTTTTCTTATATCTGCCGCCACATGCTTATAAGGATTTAAACCTTTCTTGCCTCGGTTTCCTCCAGCACCAATACCTCCGGCGCCTATACCACCACCGGCACCGCCACACCCTACACCATCAACGTCCTCGCTATCACTGTCCATCCGCTTGGACCACACAAAACAATAAAAATCATATTATTATGATGATGATATTCTAAGTAAACATATTATATGTATTTAATTTCTTTTAACGTAGCAAGTAAATACGAAGAAGACGATGTACGATCAAAGACATTCGGAAACATAAAGATTTTAAGAAAGATTTTTGTAAAGAGTAAAACTATATGCACAAGATTTAAATAGAAATCAACAAAAATGTCAAATCAACCGCTTCTATCAAAAGCGCATTTTTTCTATTTTCTTCAATAAACAATGAAAAGAAGACTAGAAGGACTGAAAATACAGTCATAAATCTTCTTTATACAAAATCTAACCTTATTTTGGCCCTTGTCTTGTTGACCCCACGGGAAAATGTCAAATCAACCGCTTCCAGTTTTTTTTTTTCTTTTTGATAAACAAAGATTCTTTTCTGAAGTTTACACCCTTAATGAAGTTCTGATTTTCAAAGAAAACGAAAGTCATAAATTTTGAAGAACAGCAGAGATTTGGAAGAGAACCTTATTTCTTGGAACTCTATGTTTTCGATGAAAAAAGTAAACACACAAATCCCCAGATTTATCAGTTGAGAGAGAGAGAGAGCTAAAGTGAGTCAGGGCACTGGGTCGATGGACACGTCTTCATATAAAACAAATATCTTCTATTACTAATTATTATTTTTTAATAAAAGTTAAGCGATGTATAAACAGGTGACGTAAGAGTCTCCGTTACTTTCAACGCCGTCCACTTACATATTTAAAAATTCTATAAGAGTTGTTAGTTTAGGGTTTATTTCTGTGATTGCATTTCTTTATTTGTAAATTGAGTAAACATCAAAATCTTAACTATGTGCCATAGACTTATATATAATATATCGAGAATTGTACGTTCATCATGGTAATATTCCATGCAGAGTTTTTTTCAAAAAAAAGATCTCTTGCTTAGAGTTTCAAGATTACAACTTTTGTCTAGAAAATTTTGGGGTGAAAATAAGAAATGTCTTTCTCCTTTTTTTTTCCGTTCGAGATTTCAAAATCTGTGACTTGTTATTAACATGGGGATATAACAACAACAAAAACGGTTGTCATATAGTTAATTGTCAAACCTGACCGATTATAATTTTCCTTAGATCAAAGCTTAGTCTGTTATAGTTTCTTTTATCAGCTAAGTAAATATTTAAATAATACAGTATAATTTCTATTACAAGTTTTCTTTTTCGAAAAATATAAAATACTTGTTTTGCAATTCTACTTAATTGGCTGGAGTGTCATAAAGCTCCGTGATTCTGATTGCATGTAGTATCAATGCTCCGTCATTTTAACCTTTTCATTAAATGATCGATAAGATTGGCAGACAAATGCGTCGTTTATGTGTTCGCAGGACAGAGACAAAAGAGGAAATGAGGAACCACGAAATTCAAGAGAAAATAAAATCATTACATTTATCTTCTGGAATCTTTAAAACGGTCAAATGGCCCAGCAGGTTAACAACGTTTGATTTGATTTGTTCTCTATCTATGTTCAAAAACGACGCGTTTTTGTTTACAATTTAAACGCCAGTTGCGAAAGAGCTCTGGAGAACCTTTACCGCAGTATACGTTCAGATGCATTCGTGAAGAGAAAATGAGCAAAAAGTAATGTGCAGAGAGAGTGTGTGTAAAGTCCTTTCTCTCCCTTTTTTCGTATAAACTTTTTTCACTTTTTAGCTCAAATTAATTTAGTATGGCGTGAGTTTTCAAATTTCCATACTTTACTTCTGAACAGAAAATTTTCCCCAAAAACTGTAGAAACACTAATTTTTTGGTTTCCTTTCTTAATCAACAACATACGATAACAATAAGATACTAGTAATGAAACTCTAAATTTAAACCCTAAATCCAAATCCCAAACCCTAATTTCATAAAATCAATATACTAAACCCTAAACAAGAACGGTTATTTTCTTGTAAGTTTTGAAATAATTTCCCAGGTTTAATTGATATCTCGGGCACCTTATCCCTGTTAAATAAGTTTGATTAGTCTCTTTACTCTTGTTTCCTTGTGTTTCTTACAAAATTTACACTTTCTTAAAATGTAACCAGTGCGACGAGAGTATATATTAAAATAAGAATTGAACACCAGAAAAGAATATATCACGTGACGACTTGTTGACGGATGGTATTCATAAACATCAAATGGCTATTTTATGCAATATGATACACGTAAGAGTATTTTTTTTTTTAAAACTAACACGTAAGAGTAATGAATCTGTTTCTTCTTATCTTACATGATTAATCTTGTATAATTGCTGACAGAAAAAATCCTGTATAATTAATATAATTTATTTAACAACAATTAAAAAGTTTGCCTTATTTTTGCGGGTCTTTGCAAAATTCTATGTTTATGGAATCCCTTTTTTTGTTTTCTTTCGGATCAGTTCATACTGTTTTCTTTTTGTAGCAATGACTCTTATTTGTAAATTTTAAGTTTCACGTTCTCTTTATTATTCAATATAGGGTCCAAATAAGTCAATAACGAAACGATATCTACCATGAAACATATTGGCTTGTTTAGAAACCATAATTGCTTAGCGTGTTGACAATAAAATATCATAAAACATCTTAATTCCTAAGCCGTAATCAGAGTATACTTTAGATATATATATAGCTCTATATTATACACGCTTAATAATTCAACCGTTTAAAAACGCATAAGCCAGCAAGTTCAATCAGGTTAACAAGTAACAATTTCCTCATTCCTGGTACTTTAAAAGTTCTAGAATTGTTACGAACGTAACTGTTTATACTAATTTGATCCACTGGCTTAAAATCTTAGTTATAATAAAAGACTAGATGCAAGTTGCAACTATTACGACGAGCTCTTTGTTTTGCATTTGTGTAGCCCTAACCTTTATTTGAACGGCGACAAAGAAAAGATACCAAAAAGATAAAAAAAAAAAAACAGGAAAAGTTTTTTACTTAGAGACTAATGAATTATCTTTTCCGATGATCAGATATACCCCACAAACAAAACTTAATTTGTTTAGTTTGGTATACAAAATTTAGACTTTCCTGAATGATTTTCGAAATTTGATCATATTGCACTTTTTAATTTGTTAAACTCGACACAGTTTTTCAGTTGAAGAACAAACCTAAATTATATTTTATTTGAAATATTAGAACAAGGTAATTATTGTATTTTATAATTATAATATATATATAGAGAGAAGTATAATATATATATAGAGAGGGAGAGAACTATAATATATAGACGTAGAGTGAGAGAGGGACATATACGTCATATACATACCCTAGCAAACTAGAATCAAATATTCAGTAGTCTTGTAACAAGGCCAAAAGAAGCAGGCGGCCACACTCATAAAATATGGTCTCTAGTATTTGATCGATTGAAAACGTCGCTATCATTACAGTAAAGATGAGTTATATTTTTTTTAATATACAAATAAAATTATGGTGCATTTACGAGAGAAACATGGGTCCTTTTTTGGTCAGCACATGTTTTTTTTACAGTTTGACTGAACCGTTTGTCCCTAGTATTGTAATTCTAAAAGATCTTGATCTTTTGTTCAAAAAAAGATTTTGAGATTTGATTTTTACTGAGGGATTAGATAACCAAAAACATTTAAATAAACAAGAAAATGGATAATTAGATTTTTTTTAGTGAGAGGTTAAGAAGAGATAGGAAGAGAACGAAGAGAAAAAATGTTTTTGGTTAGGTCACCTCTAATAGAACTGCAAAACACTATTTTAGTGTGATTTTTGTACCAAATCTTTTTTAATAGAACTGCAAAAATCACACCATTTTAGTGTAACACTAAAATTTGATATCAAATTTGGTGTGATACTATTCACTAAACTAAAACACTATTAATCCCATTAAAACACTATTCACTTGTTTTATTACTAAAACATACAATTAAATAAATGATAAATAAAAAATTTAATACATATAATATTATAAAATAGTTTTAGTATAAAGTTTAGCGTTATGATTGGAGAAGACCTTGGTTTTAGTGTTGAAATTAAGCTGAAATAGTGTGGTTTTGACACTAAAACGGTGATAATGGTTGGAGATGCTTAGAAAGTGAATTTATGGTTCTCTTCCATCATTTGAATGCTACTGTAGGCGAGAAGAATATTCTGACCCTGACAATTGACAAAGAAGATAAAAACACCTCACCCAAAATCTTCATTTTTAATCACCTTTGGACTTTCATATAAATCAAGCTCCAGGAGAAACGTATTCAGAGCTGGTTAGTCGATTGGATGATCTACTCATTTGTTAGTTTTGTTACTTTTTCTACCAGTGACCTTTTGTTAATTCTGTTGACTCCATACCTTCACTCTCTTGCCCTCCATCCTCATTGATTCCTACCAACTTAGTTCTTTGAACTTATTATATTAGGATTACTCTATGTTTATAAGTTTAAACTCATATGAGTAAACCAGGAGATATAAGCTAGCCATTTGTAACTCTTGTCAAAGTTGTAATTTTCAAAACATGCCATGCATGTATCATATGATAGTCCTTTCTTATTTGTTTAGAACCACACAGCATGTTGATTTATCTGTGTTCAACAGATCCTTTTGGCTGCAAGGAGTATCTACCCAAAGCTCTCAAAGCTTGCTCTTGCATTAGAAAAGGTTCGTATTTGAGATCATTACCTTTGTGATTTTTATATTTGATACATCTTCATTGATAATGTGGAAACTTTTCCGATTCTTCGCAGAATCTGTTGGTTACTTCTATGTTATCCATCAGTACGGAGCCACAATCACAACCCACTGAGGAAGCAAACGCAGCAACGGAAGACACAAACACGGCTGCACAAAACGGGACACAGCCAAATGGAATTGAAGCAGTGGTGGGAGGTGACAAGGATGATATAATGACAGAGGTAGAAAAAGAAGAAGCAGATGTTGATGATGCAATGACTATTGACATGGAAACAATCGATGAACCATCAGAAACAATGACGACGACGACGGCGAGAAGCCAAGCGAAATCAATTAAGTACCTGATTTTGTCTATTCATTTAAATAATTATATCTTGGACATGTTTTGTTTATCATATTGATTTGTCAAGTTTCTTGTCAAGCTGCTGCAGAACCATCATCGGATTCAATGGCTGCAGAGGGAGGAGATTCACGGTTGCCTTGAACCGTATGCCTCAGAGAGACAGCGTTTGAACGAAACTATCTCAAAGGATTGTCCGTTGTCGGATGCTGTTAACATTTTTAGTTGAAAAGGGCATTGGACAAACAAGAAAGAACAACTTCTTTCTATTAATGGTAGCAACAACAGAGTTAAACAATGTCTTGTACCTAAAACACGAATCACTCGAGTAAAATAATTCAACCATCTTTAAAATCTACATTAAAACCAATATTATTAATTAACCCAAACAAGCCACTAATTTACCCGCATAAATTATCTGTTTTCTTGCTTTTCCAATTCTCAAAATCAAATTAGAAAGGCTCCAAAAAAATGGCGGCACAGAAAAGTCTCTCCTCAACTCTCCACTCATTCCAAAACGGTAAAACTTTCTTCTTGTTGCAGCCTTACTTTAAGAGTCGACCATCTCGTCTTGAATCTCATTAGGAGCAACAAGCCCAGGAATCGAAAGCATTCTTTGACGCTCTTGCTCTCTCTGCGCTGCTGCTTCCTCAGCATACAGATCCTTGTTATCCTGAAAGTTGGATTCAACAAATTAGTCTTGAGTTCTTTTTAATAGCAATTGAATGAATGAAGTGAATTAATAATAACCTGAGCGGAAAATTCCTTGGACTGTACAAGGAAGTCGCGAATGTTTTTCTTGAATTCAGACGGGTCATTTCTCGACTCGTAGAGTCCATTCACAAATTGTGTGACCTGTATATATTAATTGATATTCAATATCAGACTTCGAGAAACACGAGGAATCTTGAACAAACAAAGCAAATCTACTGGTTATAATTTTTGTACTTACCTCTGCTGCAGTCATGTTGGGGAATGAAGAACTCAATAGCTTAATGGTGTATTCACGAACAAATGCAGCGTTGTTCGGATACGGGTAAGGTACGGTTGCAGTATCCCACAAAGGTTCAGTTAAAGCACCGCTCTCAACCTGAATTTTATAATCAACAGAGACGTCTAAGCGTATAGAACTACCCATTTCCAAACCATACTTAACGGCAACAATAAGATAAGATGGGAGAGTAGAGAAGGTATTACCAGGCAAAACAGATGCTGCAGCACCAGCACATGCAGCTTGAAGCCAGGCTTATGGAAGGTATCAGTCAACACAGCAAATATTTCTTGCTCGATTTGTATGAAGTATGACCGGAAGAATTGATTACAAAACGCAGATTGCTGTCAAATTCAGAGGAAAATGTTAGACCATGTGCCACACAACCACAGAGAGCTAAAACAAGGGAAACAAACACCAAACCTGAAAGTTCTTCAGCATCTCAAGCAAAAGATTAAGCCCAGTTTCCGCGATATTTCTCTCAGTATGTCTAAATGCCCAGATAATTGAATCCATTACTAGCTTCAGTTGCTGATGCAAAAATGACAAAACAAGTAAGGAAAATATCTGAATAATGAGACAAGACTTGGATATAAGGCCATAAGCTCTTTAGATCACACGCAGGAAAAATATAAATGCAAAAACATATTCACATACCTGACTTGGCAACTTTATCAAGGCAGGGAAACAAAATGTAGCAATAGCACGGAGTAATGAGAAAAACTTGAGGCGGTGTTCCGGATAATCTTCGAAGTTCTTAGTTATCATCTGCAAAATGATGAGAAAATGAGAAGTGTACATTCAATAAGACCCACTCAATTTCAACTAAGAATCAAAGGTGTGTGAAAACAAGAGTGCGAGTAACATTGAACAAGGTCCCTAAATTCTATTACCTCCAATGTACACTGGAAAACAGCTTCAAATATGTTTGGCACGTCATCTAACATTGTTGCCTTGTACCTGAAAGAACAAATCAAATTACGAATCAGACTTTGTATTCATATATCTTTTGATGATTAGGAAGGAATCAATCCGGAAGTAAGCAGAATGTACACATCCTTAACTACTACGGCACACATTAAACAA
>NC_027750.1:4116923-4117831 GCF_000695525.1 Brassica oleracea var. oleracea | reverse complement strand
TCAGAATACTTAGTATCTTATTTAAATCATTTTAATCCAATATCTCTCTGTGGAATGACATATTGCTTAGAACACCCAAGCCGAGAGATACTTCTTATGCCATTTGAGCCTAATCCATATAGTATTTACGAGTTTGTGTATGTTTCCACTTTTACTTGGATTTTAACGTCATTTGATTAGATTGAATGAGGTATGAATTCTTTGCAATGGTTCAAAAATGAATTTTCGGGTAACAAAAATTTATACCCGCACGGATGTACGGGTCGAGATCTAGTAGATTTTAAAAAGGGAAATTACCTCCTATATATATATACAAAAAGCACAAATGTACTCTCTAACCAAAAATACCCCATATTTCTCCATTTCTCTTCCTACCTCTCTCTAACTTTTCACTAAAAATGTAATTACACTCTTTTTGTTATTTGGCAAATAAACCCTTATAAAAATTATTGTAACTTTATACACAAATTTGATAATTTCTTGTTGGAATTTTTAAAATTTATAAAGATATTAAACTATGTTTATAATTTTGCACCGGATAAATATTATCTCTAAATCCACCATTGGTTACACCTCACGGACAGAACCTAATTTGTTTTAGTTTGGTATACACAATTTAGGTTTTTCTAAATGATTTCAAAAAAAAGAAAAAATTTGTACTTCTTAATTTGTTAAATTCAACTTTCAACTGAACAACCAACCCAAATTATAATTAATTTGAAATATAAATTTAAACAACGTAATTCTTATATCTTACAGTTATAATATATAGAAAGTGAAAGTGAGAGAGTAGGAGAATTATAATATATACGGAGACTATTATAATGTATAGACAGAGAATGAGAGAGAAACATATAGGTCATCATAGCAAACTAGAATCAAATATTCAGTTTTAACCAAAAAAAAAA
>NC_027750.1:4077611-4115208 GCF_000695525.1 Brassica oleracea var. oleracea | reverse complement strand
ATAGGTCATCATAGCAAACTAGAATCAAATATTCAGTTTTAACAAAAAAAAAAGGAATCAAATGTTCAGTAATCTATAGTATATAATAAGGCCAAAAGTAAAAATGAGTTTTTTTTAATATACAAGTAAAATTATGGTTTATTTACAAGAGAAACATGGGTCTTGTTTTTTTCAGTTTGACTGGACCGTTGGGTACTAGTTTAACAGACGAGAAAAAACAATGTAATTCATACAGAATTGAACGCTTACTGACTGTAGATAAAAAATCGAAAATCTTACAGTATTATTATTATTTTGACAATGGCAAAGAAGACAAATGACAGTTCCCGAATTAATTTTTTTAATCACCTTTCGTCTTCATGTTAATCGGATTGGATTCGGGTCGGGTCTCAGCCAAAATAAAAACTTTCCCTCCTTCCTTATCGTCAAACCTTTCCGGCCAATAGCGGGATTCAGGATGAGTTCTGGAGAGTACTCCGAAGCCCCAAACGGAGATGTGATTCCCATCGGATCGTGAAGCTGCTCCCAACACTTCCTCCGGCATTCCTCGCGTCGTCCCGAGCATACGTGTATGTTTCCTTTCCTTCTCTAGTCGTCACTCGGAATCGCTAGTCTCTCGACCTCTTCTTCTCTATACGTTAGTGCTAGTTCACATAGTGTACTTTAGAGTTTGGTTTCTTGGATATCTGAGTTTCAAACCGATGATGTTGGCTCCGGTTTAGGTTTACTCCGGTTTGCGGAACGTTTAGTTACGAGTTTAGATATCTGATTTAATGCTGCTTTAATTTTTGTTGAATATCATGATCTTGTGTATGTTTATTTAGGATAATGCTTCTAGAACAACAATCAGGTTTACATTTGCTTCACAATCAGGCTTGTTTGTTGCAAGATGAGGTTACGAGTTCTTCTTCCTTCTGGCTTTTCACACATCTTTTTTGATAATGCTCTCTGTTCTCCATTGGTGGCTTTGCAGAAAGCACAAGTAAAAGGCACATTAGAAGAAGTAGCATCTACCGGGAAGTTCTGGTAATGCCACCTTTTTAATAGCTAGCTTTGACTAGGCATGGTTGGTTATGTTATGTACTTAACTTATCTTTATCCTTACCGTTTTTGTATTGTTGCATAGAGTTAAATAATATTTTTGATGAGTGGCTTTCTTTCTGAGTAGCTATAGGTTTTAGGGTCTCATCTTCGTATTGCTACTTGCTTCTAGTTGATTAGTTTTCTTGCCTTGTAATACTACAGGCAGGATTGGGAAAAGTTAAAGGGGCATTCTATCTTGGTGGTTGAAGAAGGTATGTTAAGCTATACCAGCATTGTGCTTATAAATACATATTCCACTTTAATTCATCTAACTATCTATATGGGTGCGCTGTAAAGGTTCTTTCAGAATATCCCAGAGGCAAAGATGACGGACGAACAACAAAAGGAAGCTCTAGGAGAGAAACGTATCCAGAGCTGGTTAGTCGATTGGATGAAGGTCTATATCTCTACTCATTTGTTAGTTTTGTTACTTTTTTTACCCAGTGACTTTTTGTTAAATTTCTGTTTCGCTTTTATTTGTCTTGTTTCACAGCTCTTCTTAGTTTCGACGAAGGTCCTCCATTTACACTGCAGAGACTCTGTGAGGTAAAGTAAGTGCGTCTGCTGACTGTTATTACTTTAATGTCGGAGATACCATGTTCTTGTTAGCTAGGCATGAGTTAATAAAACAAAGTCGCTTGCGTGCTAGTGTAAAGACAAAGAATCAGTTGACTTTATACCTTCATTCTGTTGTCCTCCACCCTCATTGGTTCCTAAACAAACTTAGTTCTTTGAACTTATAATATATCCTGATTGCTCTATGTTTATAAGTTTAAACCCATCTGAGTAAACCAGGAGATATAAGCTAGCCATTTGTAACTCTTGTCAAAGTTGTAATTTTCAAAACATGCCATGCATGTATCATATGATAGTCCTTTCTTATTTGTTTAGAACCACACAGCATGTTGATTTATCTGTGTTCAACAGATCCTTTTGGCTGCAAGGAGTATCTACCCAAAGCTCTCAAAGCTTGCTCTTGCATTAGAAAAGGTTCGTATTTGAGATCATTACCTTTGTGATTTTTATATTTGATACATCTTCATTGATAATGTGGAAACTCTTCCGATTCTTTGCAGAATCTGTTGGTTACTTCTATGCTATCCATCAGTACGGAACCGCAATCACAATCCACTGAGGAAGCAAACGCAGCAACGAAAGGCACAAAACGGGACACAGCCAAATGGAATTGAAGCAGTGGTGGGAGGTGACAAGGATGAGATAATGACAGAGGTAGAAGAAAAAGAAGCAGATGTTGATGACGCAATGACTATTGACATGGAAACAATCGATGAACCATCAGAAACAATGACGACGACAGCGAGTGAGAGCGAGAAGCCAAGCGAAATCAGTTAAGTACCTGATTTTGTCTATTCATTTAAATAATTATATCTTGGACATGTTTTGTTTATCATATTGATTTGTCAAGTTTCTTGTCTACCTGCTGCAGAACCATCATCGGATTCAATGGCTGCAGAGGGGAGGAGATTCACGGTTGCCTTGAACCGTATGCCTCAGAGAGACAGCGTTTGAACGAAACTATTTCAAAGGATTGTCCGTTGTCGGATGCTGTTGTTAACATTTTTAATTGAAAAGGGCATTGAACAAACAACAACTTCTTTCTATTAATGGTAGCAACAACAGAGTTAAACAATGTCTTGTACCTAAAGCACGAATCACTCGAGTAAAATAATCCAACCATCTTTAAAATCTACATTAAAACCAATATTATTAATTAACCAAACAAGTCACTAATTTACCCGCATAAATAATCTGTTTACTTGCTTTTCCAATTCTCAAAATCAAATTAGAAAGGCTCCAAAAAGATGTCGGCACAGAAAAGTCTCTCCTCAACTCTCCACTCATTCCAAAACGGTAAAACTTTCTTCTTGTTGCAGCCTTACTTTAGGAGTCGACCATCTCGTCTTGGATCTCATTAGGAGCAACAAGCCCAGGAATTGAAAGCATTCTTTGACGCTCTTGCTCTCTCTGCGCTGCTGCTTCCTCAGCATACAGATCTTTGTTATCCTGAAAGTTGGATTCAACAACTTAGTACTGAGTTTGTCTAACAGATATTGAATGAAGTGAATTAATAATAACCTGAGCAGAAAATTCCTTGGACTGTACAAGGAAGTCACGAATGTTTTTCTTGAATTCAGACGGGTCATTTCTCGACTCGTAGAGTCCATTCACAAATTGTGTGACCTGTATATATTAATTGATATTCAATATCAGACTTCGAGAAACACGAGGAATCTTGAACAAACAAAGCAAAGCTACTGGTTTTAATTTTTGTACTTACCTCTACTGCAGTCATGTTGGGGAATGAAGAACTCAATAGCTTAATGGTGTATTCACGAACAAATGCAGCGTTGTTCGGATACGGGTAAGGTACGGTTGCAGTATCCCACAAAGGTTCAGTTAAAGCACCGCTCTCAACCTGAATTTTATAATCAACAGAGACGTCTAAGCGTATAGAACTACCCATTTCCAAACCATACTTAACGGCAACAATAAGATAAGATGGGAGAGTAGAGAAGGTATTACCAGGCAAAACAGATGCTGCAGCACCAGCACATGCAGCTTGAAGCCAGGCTTATGGAAGGTATCAGTCAACACAGCAAATATTTCTTGCTCGATTTGTATGAAGTATGACCGGAAGAATTGATTACAAAACGCAGATTGCTGTCAAATTCAGAGGAAAATGTTAGACCAGGCGCCACACAACCACAGAGAGCTAAAACAAGGGAAACAAACACCAAACCTGAAAGTTCTTCAGCATCTCAAGCAAAAGATTAAGCCCAGTTTCAGCGATGTTTCTCTCAGTATGTCTAAATGCCCAGATAATTGAATCCATCACTAGCTTCAGTTGCTGATGCAAAAATGACAAAACAAGTAAGGAAAATATCTGAATAATGAGACAAGACTTGGATATAAGGCCATAAGCTCTTTAGATCACACGCAGGAAAAATATAAATGCAAAAACATATTCACATACCTGACTTGACAACTTTATCAAGGTAGGGAAACAAAATGTAGCAATAGCACGGAGTAATGAGAAAAACTTGAGGCGGTGTTCCGGATAATCTTCGAAGTTCTTAGTTATCATCTGCAAAAGGATGAGAAAAATGAGAAGTGTACATTCTATAAGACCCACCCAATTTCAATTAAGAATCAAAGGTGTGTGAAAACAAGATTAACTCTAAACTACTTCAAGTCCTTCACCATAGTGAAAGTGCCAAGTCTCCTCGTTTATATCAACAGATGTAGTGTGAGTAACAAAGAACAAGGTCCCTAAATTCTATTACCTCCAATGTACACTGGAAAACAGCTTCAAATATGTTTGGCACGTCATCTAACATTGTTGCCTTGTACCTGAAAGAACAAATCAAATTACGAATCAGACCTTGTATTCATAGATCATTTGATGATTAGGAAGGAATCAATCCGGAACTAAGCAGAATGTACACATCCTTAACTACTACGGCACACATTAAACAATTAGAGGCGTACTTGTTTATAATCGTTGCAAAAAGTGAAAGAACTTCTGATTCCCTAGCATCAGGCACATTCCTCGCATAGTCAGCAAGTACATACTCCATCATTGGAGACACAAATTGTTTCCCTATGTGCGGTTGGTCTTCGGCTTTGTCTAAAAAGGTTTCTATCAGCTTAAGGGTTTCCCTCTTAACAGATCTGTACAGCAAAGCATTACAATATATAGTTACTACAGTGTCAAATAGTGGGCATAAAGAATTGTGTATGTGATGCATACAACAAAACATACCGTAAGAGTTTTACAAATGATGTCTTCGAAGCATATGGCCCCCCATTAGTAATGCTGGTTGACACAAGCTCACTGTACATTCTGGTGCAGCCATGGAGAAAAGATCACATTAAAAGACATGGAAATAACTCAATGAGCTTTCCAACTAAAATAATACAAGAAAGATGCGTCAACTATTAAAGGCTAGAATGATGTATCATGGATTTACCTGTATACGTTCAGCATATCCAAAAATATCAAGGAAATTTGGGATAAGAAGTCCGTTCCTAGTGAAGTAGCAGCACTAGTGTTCGTCTGCATGGTAAACACATGGAAATGGTTACACCCTGCAGTAAAATCATTTATCTAAACACCAGCAGATACACAAACTCGACTATAAAGATCACATGATTTGATATAATAATGCATTATGAGGAATAAGTAAGAAATCAGACCTGTAGAATATTAAGCACTGTACGTATCACAACTGGATCCTTGAGGACTTCTACGCTGTGGCGTGCCTGTCCTATAATTTCTGCCGATTTCTACATTATAAAACGGAACATTTTTAGCCAACTACGTACAAAAGTTTAGCAGCCACATTTTTAAATAACGTACCTCGTTGGGGAGTTCCATCAACCTCCGTAGATATTCATCTCTCTTCAGAGGATCTGATTCTGCATGGATCATATTACCAACCTGGAGACAGAAAAACCATGAAATCCCCACACAGATATAACTCTGATTGGCAAACTAAAAACACATCTGGAAAACTTACAGATTCATAAAATGAGTGAATTTGATAAGGCTCAAGATCTTGAACAGTGGATGCAAGGCCAGATAGAAGTTCAGATACGAATGGTTCCCTCTCTCCAACCTGGAAGCACAATGAACTATATAACTAGGAGCTCATTCAGAAGACAATGGAAGGATAAGAAAGGTGAATTGAACATAGTGATACAAACCTGAACAATAACAAATTTACGCTTGCACTTCTGAACTATTTTCAAGAACGTATCACATGCCATGTCCTGAAAGGCAAAAGTAAGTATTAGGCATCTCTACAAAGAAATGAGCAAATTTGATGCAAGAACACTTGGACTAAAAAAAAAGAGCTTATATAAACCTTATTCACGGACTTTCACAGCTAATAATACATTTTTAAGACGAACTTCCACCTGAATAACTAACCGTATCTCAGAAAATCTACCTGAACACCCGGATGCGTCTCATGCATAAACTCAAATAGCTTATTCACAACTGTCTTCAGAAACTTCCAGTGGGCCCTTAAAAACCTTGGATACTGACCAACGACATACCTGCAGTTAAGTATGCATAAATGATAAATCTAGTGCGGGCTTGATAGAAATAGAATATACTACATAATAGAAGTTGAAAACCAGGAGGAAATTCAGCAGAATATGAAGGACCAAACTTACATAATGTTGCTAGCGATGACAGCTTTATTGTCTTTTCCCTTGGTAATCTCACATAAATTTAACAAATCTCGAATGACCATGACCAAAAATCTGTTTTCCTGAGAAAAGAAAACATGGAACTCAAATCATCAGTTGGCACAGCACCAAAAGGTTGAACACCGTCCCAGAAAACAATTAAGACTAAATTTCACACTGCCAATCTTTTTGAATAAGATATCTTCAAAGAAATTAAGGTATACTAGCAAATCGATGGAAACGAACTGTTTAAATAATTCCATTTATGTGAAAAGGAAGAAGGAAAAAGGAAACAGTCTGAGCTCTAGTAACAAAATTTACCTGATCTTCTGCCATAGATCCAGAAATAGACCCAATAGCCCAGCATAGTGTATTCAAAGTGTTCCATGCCCATTCCTCCCCGCTTAGTTGTTTGGTTAGCTTCCTCAACATCTTTTAAAGGGACAATCAGATGTTTCACATCAGCACAACAGCATGAAACAGACTAAAAGACAGCTACCATAAAAACTCATAGCTAATAACATGTCAATGTTTAAATTTCTAAATTTAGGATACTACTAAAGAAAATCTCATCCGTAAACACCCCTTCCCCCAGCTGTTAATCTCAATATTTCACAAATCAATGTGCACATACCATTATCATCAAGGTCACACTGTACCTGCTTTTCAGTATCATCGTGGTCAAGATGTGAGAGATAGATTAATGTCTCCCGCATTATCTGCAATTTTAGAAAAATAAAAATGGATAATACATCAAAAAGGATAACCAACGAGTTTGAATTAGAATATTTCACTGAATTCATGGCACTGCTGGTATATATCTAACCTAAAGAAGAGTAATATGAACTGGACAAGAATTTAGTACCTTATACTGGACAAGAACATCATTGTCCTTCATAGTTTCACGGACGATATTCCCATTTTCATCTTCAACAATAAGCACTTCTTCAGGCTTCGCCATGCGGTTGATCATTAACCCTCTTAGTTTGGACATTGGATTAGAATAAAGTTGACGTCGTTGCAGGACTTGAGGCATCTGGGAATATGCAAATCAAAGGTAGTAACCCAAATTAAGCAAAGAAAGTCCAACCAATACTATATACAACTAGACTATCAACCCTTCAATCTTACGAATATAAAAAATTTATCCATATTAGTCTAAGGAATCAATCCTACCTGCAATCCCATCAGGTTTATACTTGCTGCAGGGTTATCAGAATTATGATGTGCATCAAACAGCTCCAAAACCAACGTGTTCCAGTAGTCCAAACAGACCTGCTCAATCCACACGCAAGCAAAAATTGTCATTTTCAGATGGCGGGCAAACCCAATAAAAGAATTACTAAGGGGAAAATAAATATGCAACTATATTAACAGCAATTTACATACCTTAAAAACTTCAGTGTCATCAACATATGATATATTGATGAGATATTCGAGACCCGCAAGTAATAAGGCGACAGTATCTGGCGCTGATTCCAAGACTCGTATATGAAACTGCATTAAAATAAGAGTTGCACAAAAAAAACTAAATAGTTTAGAAATAGATGATGAATGCCGGAAGCATTAAAACACAAAGCAGAATTCCAGTAACCCAAAGACTAGATATCTAACTCAAACAAAGAAAAAGATTTACCTTGAAAAACGAAGTGAAAAAAAGTGCCAGGTTCTGGATAAATGCCTAAAGGTGACACGAGAAACACAGTCATAACCTTGATAAGTTATTCAAATCAACGGGCTGCCTCGAAACCAAATGAACAAAAAATACTAACTTGTTCTTCACCACTTCCGCTTGAATATGCCTCAGGGATATTTGTACTCGGTGGGAGAATGGTCTGCAAACATGGAAACAAGTATAGATCATCAGGCAAGAAGCCAAGACAAGCATAGAGTAGAAAAAGTTACTACGTTCACTCACTAAAAATGAAACTAGAAGAATCGGAATGTCAGTGGACAAAAAAATGATAATACAAATAGAAGCAACACAAGAAGATAACTAATATACCTGCAGCTGCCCTATAAATATGGTGTACATCTTGACATATTGCACATTGTAAAAATCTCCGAAGTTGAGAGCTGCAACCTGTCAGAAAAAGTTCAAGCAACAGAAAATTAAATAACGACTTCAATTGGTCAATTGGCAATAAGAAAGCTGAACAAAAATTATGAAGTACCTCGGTAAGACATTGAAGCGTGAGATTCCTATATGCTGGTACAGGAAAGAATTTAAGGAGGGTCTCGAGCTGTAAGCAACCGGAGCAGATATCAGAAAAATCATAATTGTATTAACATCAATCTCTCTCTGGTTTAAGCATATTACCAAAGGAGACTCAAAAATATAGCCCAACGGAATCCATGACAGATAGGCATGCAACGCAGAGAGTGTTGAACGTATAAGATCCTGTCTTTGAGAAGCTGAGAGGACATAGAGGCATAACTCGTGAATGAGTTTAAACTCGCTGCACATAAAAAAAAGCGTCAGTAGATCAATAAAAATGATAGATCCGACGTCATTTAACTTACATATTCAAGATACTTATATATTAGTTTGAAGAACTAACATTTCACAGACTAAATATCAGATTCTCCGAAAGTCTGGCATACCTGTTTAGAGATTGTTTCAGCTCTTTAATCTTCTGCTGAGTCATTTCTCCTCTTGAGAAATCAAAAACCTCTTCGCTTAGGAGCTGACAAAGGAAGAAGTGTTATTGTTTCCAGTGAGAACTGATGACAGAATCATGTAAGTATTCTTACTTTCAAAATGATCATGCAATTTTTGCAGATAGTTTCGCTAGTTTTAGCAGCCGCAACTAGATCGGGAATGAAGCTTGTCCACTTTGCCGGCCAATCATGCTTCACTATCTGTGAATGTATCAGAATAATTATGTTATGCCAGAATATTAAAAAGGTCAACGGGGTGGGATGAGCTAGCGGTTGTAAGCATAAACGAAATTGACTAACAGCAACTAAAGCAAATGAATTGGATATTATTAGGCAATTCTGCAGATACCTGAACCAAGATAACATTGAGCTTGTTGACATAGAGCCTTTCAGATCTGAAAGATGCTTCATTACTGGAGAGCTGCAAGGCAATATCAATGTTAGCATAGCTTCCAAAAGTTTAATCCAGGGAACAACCCAAGGCCTCCAGAAGTATATATACCTGTACAATGACCTCCGAGATGTAATTTTTCATTCCATCTCGTTGTTCAACAGGTAGTGCATTCCATCTGTACTTTATAACACCTTCTAGAACCTGATAGCAAATCCCAGAAGCATATATCTTTGTCACGTATCTTAAAAGTACAGTTTTAATTAACAGTACTATACTTCTATTAGAACATAAAATATGCCAAAAAAATTTCAAGCACAAACCATTCTAAATAACCTTATTTCTATGCCAACTTTTCTCTAAAAATAAATAGATTGGGTTAGTGAATAATACTCATTGATCAACTAAAAACTAAAATCCAGAGAGTTAATTTTCATATCCTATACGAAAAATGCTGAGAGCAAGGCGTATAATCAACAGATGCCATAGCCTAACAACTTAATTGTTCGCAACTGATCTTTATATTGTTTGGTACACAACATCTAACATTGCATTGCATCAGTCAAAGTAACGTCATATAGCATTACGCTAAGGCTAGCTAATGTAAGGAAGGACAAAAGGGTATAATACAACAAGAGTGACGAAACCAACCTGAAGGGCAAAGAACTTAGTATCCATGCTCTTTGTGTTCTGAAGAATGTGTACAACTTGAAGCCACATGTCAGGATTAGCTTGCAAATCCCGCAGAATCTGATCGGCAGCAGCTCTCTGTTCATGTTTGGGAGCAATGTGGATTAATTCAATGTAAAAAAAATCAGATGCAAATGAGATGAAGGTCGACATTGACGCATAAACTATGGGATTCAATCATCAAAAGAGTAAACAATCATAACAAGCCTTCACTTCTCTTCTCAAGTGTTGGTAGTACATATATAACTCAAGATATTTCGAATTTCAAATATAACTTGAATAATCTATCACCAAAGCAACCTAATGAGTAACTAAATCGAACTCTCTTAAGCCAATCGAGAAGACTACACACGCAAAATAATGCTATCGTTCAATTTTCCGACGAACAAGGAAGAAATTGAACAACCTCTTCTTTAGATCCGGTAACGAAGAAGGCGGCAACAGTGGCATCGAGCACGCCGACGTCAATCGGCTGGCTCAAGTCTCTTAGCTTCTCGGCCGCCATGGCGGAGAGATGAGGCAAAGTCGCGGTAGAGTGTTTCGACTGTTAACAGTGAGTGTGTGAGAAGAAAACCCTAAGGGGAGAGTAAACGGAGGAGACAAAATCTGAAAATCTAGAGAGAGAACAGAGCGGAAAAGGAGAGGGAGCCTATATAGATATAGAGAGAGAGAGAGTTCTCGGAGACGGCTTAAAATTGACGCAGACGAGTGACTTTTGAAAATTTATTTCCCTGGGAGTAATTATTTATTTTAACTTTTTTTCCCTCCTCTCTTAAGTTATTACTTTCCTGATTATTTAAAACTTTGAAATTTAAAGTTACTTATTTATCAAAGCTTTTCTGCTAGTATTTTCTTAAGACCATTTTTTTACAGATAATAATATTTGTTTTACATAAAATATTAATTTGTGGGAAGTGTTGTGATGTATAATTATTTTGTAAATAATTATTTAAATAGGCTTTCATTTGCAGAAAATAACTTAAGTATTTGCAAAAATTTATCTTCGAGTTATAATCATTAGAAAATAATTATGTAGCAAATTTAAAGTTATGAAGGACTTGGAAGGAGGTCTTTAATTCTTGGTGGTGTTGGTGGCATGATATGTCATCTGCCTTTCATATACTTTGCCTTCTCTTAGTGAACTTGATCAAAATCTACTACAAGAAAGATACTAGCCCTGTTCGTCTCATCAACGCAGCGTCAAACGTAGCGTCAGAAAATTAAACCTTTAAAAGTGGCAACAGAGAGCACCAGTAAAACACCGTTAACTGAACTTTCAGTCGCTGCGGCAACAAACAACGAATAAAAAATCAGCGGCATTAGCGTGTAAGTTTCTGCTCTCTCCAGCAATCTATTAGCGTCAACTTTGGCCTTTGACACTGATATTTTTGTCTCCGCCACAGTACGTTTTTCTGCCGCAGCCGCTGGACGAACAAGGCTACAGTAGATTTAGTTTGATCAAAAAAAAAAAAAAGAATTCAAAGCTTACAGTTTCTTCACTTGATACTTTAAATGCCAGAATCAGTCTTCTTGTTGATGTAGTTGCATTGCTGCTCTATGTGGGCTGTTACCAGGTAATCAGATAACTTACTGAAGTGTTGCTGATCAGACTTGTACCTCACGACGTTAACATTTGTCCTCTAATTAAGTAGCAGCTGAAGCTGGACGTCTTGTAACAAATAGTTTTATTGTGAATAATCTTGCAGCTATCATTTGACATTTGGTCCGATTGGTTGGCTAATGATCTCAAAGATATTTACACCCACACGTAGCAGCTATCATTTGACATTGGATATTCGTGTTTCCAAGTTTTTTTCAGTTGGGCTGTGTTGCAATATGGAATGCAGTTGTGTAGAGCCTTTGTCCCTGTTGCCTATTCTTTTCTATTCCGAACCGGGGCTTGTTGTATGGGTCACATGGCTCTATTTGTGAATGGAGATGGAAAGTTAAACACTTTGTTTTGTGGTTAGTTAGTATGTTTGTTGTACAAATCGATCTGAAGGACTCTCAAACAGTATTATGGATGTTTGATGAACATTTTATTTCGCTTCTTATAATTGTTACACTATCAAATCCTCATCCTCGATTTGTTTTTTATTACCACCTCCTTTTTTATCAAATAATGTTATTTCAATCCATAAATAATATTTTATGACAGGTACAAAGTATACTGCAGATAATGCCATTGCAAAGGAATAAAAATACGAAATGTCTTGCAATTCAAATATATTCTTTCCAAAATCATTTGTGAGAAATTTAAGCTGAAAAATAAATGTAAAAGGAAAGAAATCTCTATCAAAATGGAAAGTATGAGAACGAGAAAAGAACTGTAACCGTGTTCACACTCTAGAATGGGGAATCAGCAATGACGTCATACTTGAAACAATTGTGGCTCTGTTTGCAATACAGCTACGCGAGAAGCCGCTATAAAAGCAAGCAGTCGAGTCCTCCAAGAAAGTAAACCATCAACACCTCGAACTAAGAAGTCAATCTCAGAGAAGAAAACGATGAGTGCCGAAGGAAATGGTGGAGCGATGGCAACGAACAAGCAGGTCATACTAAGAGACTACGTGAGTGGTTTCCCTAAGGAGTCTGATTTTGAGATCACTACCACCAACTTCGAGCTTAGGCTTCCGGAGGGGTCTAACTCGGTTCTGGTGAAGAATCTCTACCTGTCATGTGATCCTTACATGAGGAGTCGCATGGGGAAGCCTTCTGCTTTTGCTCTTGCTCAAGCTTTCACTCCCGGCAAGGTACGACGTTAAATATACTTGTTTATTAATAAACTATATGACAATGGTACATAAGTGTTATAGTGTCTCTCTCTCTATCTCGTGTTGAATGCTCCTCCATTATGTGTTTTTGGTATAGCCGATCTTAGGGTTTGGAGTGTCTAGAGTGATAGAGTCTGGTCATCCAGATTACAAACAAGGCGACCTGCTTTGGGGAATCGTTGGATGGGAGGAGTACAGTGTTGTTACTCCTGAAATGCATTTCAAGATCCATGACACCGATGTTCCATTATCCTACTACACTGGACTTCTCGGTATGTTATCTCGGCCTTGCTCCTGTTTTTTGTTGTAAGGAATCATTTGGTAGTGTCCGAAGAGTGAGTCTTGGGTTCAGACATAGATCATGAAGTTGAACTTTATAACCATGTGTAGTAGTATACTATGTCTTTGATATATACTCTCCTTCGTGGCTTTTTCCCTCTCCCTCACAGGTATGCCCGGTATGACTGCCTATGCTGGATTTCATGAAGTATGTTCACCTAAGAAAGGAGAGACCGTCTATGTATCGGCTGCTTCTGGTGCGGTTGGCCAGCTCGTGGGGCAGTTTGCTAAAATGATGGGTTGTTATGTTGTTGGAAGTGCTGGAAGTACAGAAAAGGTGAGACATTACTGATCATCATTTCTAGTTGTCAAATTTAATGAACTTTCACCTTAAAACCAACTATCGATAAGTGGATTGGTCCAAGTCCCGTATCATTTCTTGTTTTATTTCCTTGTGTCTTGGTGTTACTACAAGAGTTTGACTAACCCTTTTGCTTATATTTTTTTTTGTGATTATTAGGTTGATCTCCTCAAAAACAAGTTTGGGTTTGATGATGCATTTAACTACAAGGACGAAGGAGACCTTAGTGCTGCCCTAAAAAGGTTCAATAACCCACTTGTTTTCTAAGCATTTTGACGTCTATATATATCTTATATCAACTCCTCTTTTACTAATGCATGAGAAATTCTCTTTTTACTTTTCTCTCCTTAGGTGTTTTCCCAAAGGCATTGACATATACTTTGAGAACGTAGGAGGCAAAATGCTAGACGCGGTGCTCTTGAACATGAACATGCACGGTCGTATTGCTGTATGCGGAATGATCTCACAGTACAATCTTGAGGACCAAGAAGGTGTACACAATCTAACCAGCATAATCTACAAAAGAATCCGCATTCAAGGCTTTGTAGTCTTTGATTTCTTCGACAAGTACTCAAAGTTTCTGGAGTTTGTGATTCCTTGCATCAAGGAAGAGAAGATAGCGTACGTGGAAGATGTAGCTGAAGGACTCGAGAAAGGTCCTGAAGCTCTTGTGGGACTGTTCTATGGTAAGAACGTTGGGAAGCAAGTTGTTGTGGTTGCTCGTGAGTGAAAAGAAAGATTTTAATTTAATAATGATGTGTTTTTGGGTAACTAAGAATATGTATCCATACAAAGACAGCTTCTCTTCTTCTCCTTTATTGTTCCAAATAAATTAAGTAATTGAATTGGTTTGGTATGGTTTGGAACATGATCCTATTTACGACATTACTTGCATCACACTTAATAGCGCAGAAAATTAAATTTTGCTTAAGCAACTAATTTCGGCTTGATTCGTCTGCATTGCAATATAGAAACCGTTGGTTTAGCTTGCTTCTCTGTATGTTTTTTGAGAAGATTATGTTTTTTTTCTTTAAAGATTACGTTCTTTGTAATCTCTTTTTATAAATAGTCGGTTTAGCTTGCCTGTAACCCTTTGCATTCAAGAACAAGTTTATATTCGATGATGCATTCAACTACAAGGAAGAAAACGATCTTAATGCTACCTTAAAGAGGTAAATAAACATTTCTTCTATATTCACACTCAAATGAAAGACTAAAAACCACCGTTAAACAAACAGTGATCTTGATCATGAGACCACGGGAGCATGTTGAATGATCCCACAGTACACAATATGCAGATTCTGGAAGCAGTATACAACCTCTGGTCCATCACCTACAAACGGATACGTATTCAAGGGATTAACGCCATGAATTACTTCCACAAATACTCATCATCGTCTGGTTTCTCGTGATCTTGAGTGAGAGAAACGAAAAGCTGTTCGGTAAGTTATGATGGGGTTGTACGTAAAATAAACAAATACAAATTGAAGTAGTTGTGTTGCCAAACTTTACATAAGAAATTGGTGGATTCACCATGTTTGCTTCTATCATAAGAAACTGTTTTGTGGAAGGAAGCATTTCGTCGAACAACTTAAATGCGTTTCAGTTTGAAACATGTTTGGTCGCAAATCTTATTACAGCGTAGTTCTAAAACAAGCGAGAGTCTTTGTGTAGATAACCTGTGTTTGCTTGCCTGCAACAACAAATTTAAAACGAAAACCCAGAAACATCTGAAACTTAAATCGCATTCTCTTCACTTGTCGAATTCCCAAATGACTCCTCCATCTTCTTTGACCTTTTTGTTGATCCAAGTTTCTATAAGCATACCAGCACCGATCCCACCAAGGATGAAGCTTCCATAGAAGGCAAGAGCCTTTGGCCATGGCTTTCGCGGCAGGAAGTAAGCTTCGTACTTCTCTTCGAGTCCCCTCGGCATCTGTTTTCTCGCTCTCGCCACCATTTTCACACCACCACTTGGCTTCTTCTGCTTCTTCTGATTCAGATTCTGATTCTCACTCGTCCCCCACTCTTCTCCTTTCCATGGATCCTTCGCCCCTTCACTCGCCATCTTCGATCGCCCAACGAAATCTCAATTTGATCAAGATGGCGAGAGACAAGTCACCGCTTCTTCCAAAAGTTATAACGACTCTAATAACCTCAATTTAGGCCCAATCAAAGGTATTTAAGGCCCACTAAAGCCCAATCCAGTTCGCATAGTTTCTGCGCACGTGCCACTAATAATAGGAGTACATAACACGTGCTGCTAATCTCACTCGCACATCTGGCACGTTTAAGACACGCAGAGAAAATCCTCATGGATGATGAAACAAACGCGCGTGGAAAGCTTTGTCTTCTCCTCTTTTATGTCGTTGACACACACACTTCCTCGAACACATCCGTATCTCCAACAACATCTTCCATCGATCACGAGCAGACACACTCTGTTCAACAACATCTGGTTCAAATCTGTTTACTTTTTGCGTTTATCTAGATCAGTCTCTTACAGATCAGAGTTGTTTTCTTGGTAAAAATATCAGTTTTATATATGCTTGCGAGGATCGTTTGGTTGCAGATCTAGGAAGAACTAGCAATGGAATCAGAATTGGTACTTCACGAAGGAGGATGCCACTGCGGGAAAATCAAATGGAGAGTGAAAGCATCAAGAAGAGTGGTGGCATGGAGCTGCAACTGCACAGACTGTTCGATGAGAGGCAACGTTAGTTTCATTGTCCCTTCAAGCGACTTTGAGCTTCTCGATGATTCCAAAGATTTCATCACCACTTACACTTTTGGGACTCACACGGCCAAGCACACCTTCTGCAAGGTCTGTGGGATCACTTCGTTTTATACCCCCAGGTCTAACCCCGATGGAGTTTCAGTCACGGTTAAGTGTGTCAAGGCGGGGACACTGGACCACGTCGAGATTAGAACCTATGATGGTCTGAACTGGGAAAAATCGCACAAAGAGACCGGCATTGCCTCGTTCTCCAACGAGTCATGATGAAGTCAATTCAAGATTGGAATGACTTGTGATCAGGAAGAAAGAAGCTTAAAGCATGAGGATTGAGGGGGGAAACAAATTGGAAAATCTAAGTTTTTTTTTTTTTTTTTTTTTTTTTTTGCTTAAATACTTCCAATAATAAAGCTCTGGATTTTCAGTTTAGAGTGTTGTTCAAATCTATAAAGATACCTATGTTCATCATATCCATGTGACTTGTTTGTGGTTTGTTTATGTTGCTGGTCTGAGAAACTAGAGCATACAATTATATAAACTGTAAGAAATGTGAAATTGTATACATACATATCCAGGGGACAGGCAAGACTGAAAATGTGAAGTGGAGTGATGGGTCTTAAGGCAAGAGAGGACTCAGAGGATTGGAGGCTGTGGAGTTAGGTCTCCAGCAATCGCATCTGCATATACTCCTGGATCCTTTCACCACCCGTTGTGATCTCCTCGTGTGAAGCTTGATGTTCACCAGCTTTCCAGCTATCTGCCATTGCAAATTTGCAACAAAAACAATCAATCTTTTCTCAATCCTAGAATTTTTTGACATTGCAGTAAATTCTACACCGATTTTTCTAGTTTCTGCTAAGAGATAAGGCAAAAGGATGAAAACAATATCTTCTGGTAGGTATACATACCATTCTCCATGTCAAATCCTCTGGGCCTAATGGCTGAGCAGGGCTGGAATATATGAAATGCCGCGAGTACTGGAAAAAAAAAGGATCAAAATAACCATACTACTTTAAAAGAATCTAATAATGCGAATGGGATACTTATGCGTGCAATGCAACTTATAAAAGTAGGTTCGTGTCATTTTGAAAACCAGAGCTTGGGACGACGAGAAACAATTGTTAGGACTTACTTGAGCAAGACTATTCTGGAATTCCTTGACTTGGGAGGGTACAAGGCTTCTCAGATGATTCACAAGCCACCCTGGTTGTATTGCATCACTAGAAGAAACAATCACAGCAACCTGAGACGAAAAATAAATGAGGGCGACGAAGATAGTTACTGACTTTGCTACATAAAAAGACAAACTCATAAACAATGTGGTAGAAACTTAGAGCATCAATGTAATATGTTTTGTTTTGACATATACCTTGTTGTAATCAAGTATGCCTTCAAAAGGAAGTTCCAACTCGTCACTGACTATAACAGGTATACATCCACTGACAATGGCATCAAACAATCTCGCCGAGGATGGTGTGTCACCAGCAGGACACAAACAGAATAAAGACCTGCAACAAGGCAGACATAGTTAGGAACAAAAACATATAGACATATGTATCGCATCTAAAGGGTTAGGAAGCAAAGCTAGATTTTACCTACGCATGCCGTCCTGAGCTGCCAATTTCCCTCCTTCTCCGGCAGTTCCCTCAGTGATGATTACATCCTTGTCACCACTTAGTTCTGCACCAAGCTTTGCACGTATTTTACCTCCCTAAAGCAACAGTCCAGTAGCCAAACGATGAGAGACATAATTTATAAAACAACGCAGAGGTGGCATGACTCTTACAGCATTCCTCTTAAGCCGCCCTCGGAAGAAAAGAAGTGTATTCCTCAATGGTGCACTTTCGAACAAGCATTTGGCATCACATCTATCAACATTGGGAACATAAGGAAGAACTAGGTCTTTCTCTAATGATACTTGCCCAGGCTTATACCTGTGAAGGCCAAAGTATAAACTAAGAGAGCAGACTACACGACTCAGCAATCAATTTAAAGAAAGGAAACCTAGAGTGTCACCAGTTCCCAGTGGAGTCCAAGTCTGGTAAAAGCCAGATAGCGTTCTTCACAGATTTGCGGACGGTCTTGAAAGACCAGGGATGGTGAATAGGAAAGATATGATCCCTTCCCTCAGATCTTTTCCAAGCAGGCTGATCAGTCACCCACTTCAAAGCTTCCTAAGCACATGAAGAACAAAATTACAAAGGAACTAACTAAAATGGGAAAAACTTTAGTGATGTATAACAATCAAAGCTCACTCACACCCTATAGAGTGCTTTGCATTGCTGCTTCTCCAACAAGAAGAAGCTGATGGTGGTGAAGAACGGAACGTAGTAAAAGTCTGCGTCTTGCTGCTGATGAACCCTCACGACGCTTTTCAAACGGCGTTCGGATTCAGGAGAGATCAGATCAGCCCAGAGCCAGTAATCAATAGAATGCTGCAATATATAGAAACTTAGCTAAGTTACTTTGGGACACAAAGTGATTCAAGTAGTAAACTTTAAAGTACCTGTTCGATGAGGCGATGCACAGGGCTACCGTTAGATGTGGCGTTGGAGGTCTCTTTGTAAGTGTTGTGAAATAACCAGAGAAGATCGAAAGTGAACTTCTTTGGCATCTCGTAGACGTATACCTTAACCGGAAACTCGGTTGGGTATCCCGGGTCTTCGTTCAACAATCGATTCTCCCTCTCGGACACCATCGATTCGAGCTTCCTAGGATCATCATCATCGCTCTCCACACGCACCGTGTCGTCTCTAAACGGTGACGTGAGCTTCGGCGCCTTGTGGATTAAAAACTGCTCGAGGGAGGCGACGAAGGACGTCTCCGTCTGGTTCGGATAGGAAACGGAGGGAGAGAAGGTGTAGAGGATGACGAGTAGAGAGGAGGAGAAGAGGGAGAGTGTGAGGATTAGAGATTTGGATCTTAATCTGTGGGAATGATTCTGCTGTTTTCCAACCATTGCGAGATCTGATTCTTCGATTTGAATTTCGATTACTCAAATGTGGAAGATGATGAGAGTGTTAAATAGCTAAATTGAGAATCGAACCAAAAAGTCCAAACCAAACCGGAATCAAAGTCGGATCCAAACTATAACCGGTTCTTGATATTTACCCGAAACCAAACCAAAAAGTGAAACATCAAACTAAAACCGATTTCAGAAAGAATTGAAACCGGAAATGACCGACGGAAAATGGAAATCTCAAGCCTAAACCAACAATAGATTGAAAAGATGGTAGAAATCAATCTATTGTCTCATAACAACTCTCTTCTTTATAAACCCAATACGTCCAAAGAGATCCCCAAACACAGCTTACAGCTTACAGCTTACTTACAATGAAACTTGTCTCACATCATCAATTAAACACCAAATCCACAAACACAGTTTTGCTAAAAAGTTAAAACCATCTCAGAATCGAATGAGATCATCATTCTTAGACGAAGACTGCTGCTTATCGGTGGAAGAGTCACCGTGACCGCCACTCTTCTTGCCAAATATCATCTCGTCGAGATCATCCATCATGTCATCCCCACTCCCACCACCTCCATGGATCGAAGCTCGTGTGCTCGACGATTTTCTGACCAGAGATTCTTCTTTTCCATGAAGCGGAGAGTCATCAGGCTCTTCAGAAACAGGAATCATGGCTGGTTCGGGTGCGGTTAGCGGCGCAGAGGGTCTGTTCATCTCCTCGTACTTGGACAGAGTCTTCACAAGCTCGTCGTTCACATTCAAGGCTTCAAACAGAAGGGCTTCGTCTTCACCTGCTGTTTCGATGATTCTTTGGACAGTGGTTTGAGACTGACGGCACTGCTGTACAAGTGTCGTAGTTAAGTCATCCTGCAAAATCACAGAGTTAAACATATGTAGCGGATATTCAAATTCAAATGACGCCTACACTCATTAGGATTACTTGTAGAGCATCGTGTTGAGGCGAAGAGGAGAGAACCGTGGAAAGAAGTTCAATGCTGTTTCTTGCTATATCAAAAGCTTCCTTTGTCTGCTCAGCGGTAAAGCTTCTCACAGGAGCATTGTACTGAGCACGCTCAGGCTCACGCGCATGCTGAGGAGGTTCAGCAATCACTTCTGGTGCTGGAGCTGACCGAGCAGGGGTGAAGATAGGTGCCAAGCTCTCGTTGTCTCGTCCAGGGAAACGAATACCTCTCGCCTTTAAGCTCTATAACACATGAACAAACGTATAAGACAAAAAAAAAAAACACTAAGACTTGATAGTAATGATTAATGAACCAGGTCACAGTTACCTTGTAAGTTTCTTCGAAAACTGGTAGGTAACGAAGCTCACTAGTCGATTCTCCCCAAGCTTCAATCAACATCAAAGCCTTGTTACGATTATTCACAACCGTCTGCGGATCATCAACCACCCTAACCATCTCATCAAGGACTCTCTCAGCCGCCACCTCAGAGAACGCCTTCTCACAGTTCTTAACACACGTCTCAAGCAAAACCAAGGCGAGGTACTGAACCCTCGGCTGCTTCGTCATCATGATCCTCTTCTTAATCCCACGGATCAAATCAACGCTGTTGATCGTCTCTTGATTGATCATATCACATATCTCCAGATTCATATCCCAGTCAGGCTCCTCTAGATTCTCCGAAGTAGCGTCCTCAACTATTTTGTCAGTTGGGTTTGGGCCTTGGAAAAGCTCCTTCATTTTCAAGCTCATGGAGCTCACGCCGGCGGTGATCTTGTTGCTCACTTCTGAGCCACCGATCTTGAGGCGCTCACCAAAGGCGGTAACTTTGTCCATGAGATTGTCACTATTCATCTTGGCTGGTGCTCAAACCTGTAAATGGAACAACACATCAGCTTACTCATCAAGAAACTGGAACATTAACTTATACATGCTTTACTATGCTTCAATAAGACTCAACAGTAACAACTAAATGTATAACAGTGATTCTTCTCAGATCTCCTATGACCTATAGTGCGTTGATACATCAGATCTCATCGAACATATAACAAAAACGTTGTTGATCCATCAGAAACGAAACAAGGAGTAATCATCAAAGGTACTGAATTTGACTAAAATCAATTTAGGGGTTTGCTAAGAAAACACCAAATTCGATTGATTGCCAAATCGATGATCGGAAGAAAACATAAGAATCATAATCCTGGCTGATCAATTAAAACCCCCAAATTGAGGAAAAGCGTCATCAAAAACCCTAGAAGTAGAGCGATCAAACGTGAAGACAGTAAACGATAAACAGAGGAATAGCAAGTCGAGTTTCTACCTTGGCTACGGATCCGAAGGTCGAAGAACGAGGAAGGTGGAAATGATCGATTCTGGCAACAAGAAGGAGACTAGAGACTAGAGACTAGAGACTAGAGAGGAGACAAGTCAATGCGGTTGACGCCGGACTAATTCTGAAGAAGGGAAGAGAATGCGTCTTTCTTAAGTGTTTGGTCATGGGAATAACTTTATGCCCTCCTCCTTTTATCTTTATCCCCTTCCTCCTCCTTTACCTTTACGTTAACATTATTTCCCAAAAATACTTTAATTTTTTTTGGTTAATAAAGTACTAAATATAATTCTATTAATGCTAACAAATTTGAAATTTTAATTCCAAAATATGATTTTATCATCAGTTATGTAGATTAATGAGTAATGAAAAAATCTTACAGAATTTATTATTAGACATAAATTTCAGTATTTAAAATGATGCAAATCCATACACAAAATTTTATATATCAATGTCATCATATAATATTTATATATTAATAAATTAATGTGAAAAACAGAAAAAAAAAAAAACAAATACATGTACTTATTATGGTTTAACATGGTTTGAAAAAACAAAGATTCATCTTTTCTTTACTTTTTTTTTTTTAAAACCAAAATAAACAGACGAATAAAAAAGAAAGGGGCGTTCCGAGAATTGAACTCGGGACCTCTCGCACCCTAAGCGAGAATCATACCACTAGACCAAACGCCCTTTTTGTTCAGAAACTCGGGAAATCTTTAATAACAATTGTCGACTCTCTTCTTCTTTAGACCATTGATTGTTGTTCCCTTTCTAACTAGAACCAGATTTCGTCAGACTCTGTTAATGAGATTAATCCAGTTTTGGATTCCCAACTGTAATCGTGTTGTAGATCGTCCGGGTTTGGTAGGATATATAGAAGATACTGACGATGGATTTGACGTAGTTGGAGCTGCACTTGGATTCTGCGTTGGCACTCGTCGTTCCAAACCTCCCACTCCTCTGCTGTAGCTGTTGATGGAGATATTAGCAACAACTTGGTTTCAAAGGATCTTCACGAGATCGATAAACTCGCTGATTGCCCCAAGTGAGAGTTTCATAATTTTCATGCCTCTCTCAACATTCTAATCCCCTTGGTGTGCTTGCTAGTCAGTTACCAGGGAGAAACAAACCTCCTCGTGAATCAATTTTTCTGCTGAAATGTGAATCTAATATACTTTTGTGTTGTTGTTTTTTTTTACCAGATTCAAGGACAGTTATGGCTTATTCTTGGTGAGTTGAACAATACTTTGATGGCGAATATATGAGTTTAAGAGTTGCAAGTTGCTATTATTACCCTTGGTGCTTGTCCTTCACCCTGATTTGAATTTTGTAGCTCATAATAATCCAATATATGAAAATGTAAGCTCAAAAACTGAACTTTCAAAGACTGATGAAAGGTGTTGTCACTTCCACAGGACCAGTCCAAGCTGTTGATGAAGTTACAGGTGGACTCTAAAGCTTCTGTAGCAGCTTCAAGTTTCTATGTGACATCTCTTCAACTCGTTCTCTCAGGTGGACCAAGCACAATGAAGAGACGTGAACTACATTCTTGATGATGATGAAAACTGTGAGAAGTTTTTTATGTGTTATGTTCACTCATTCTTGACGATGATGATGATGATGATGATGAAAAATCCCATTTTTTAGCATTTTCCCCCAACTTTTCATAGACCTTTAGAATTTGTCTCTCCGGAATCAGATTGATTAACCAATTGTGATATCAATGCTTTGTTGTATTAGAGGTAGCCAAAGTTGGAGCATTTTGGCGCATTGAGAAAATTGGCCTGATCTTATCTAATACCATTCCAGGAGCTAGTGTTTTGCTTTATTTGAAAACTAAACCAATTGTAACATCTTGTTTTACTGGAACATAAACAGAGTGTTAATTCTGTATTTTCTTACAAAACTTGCTTTAAGTTATACAATCTACACGAGGGGTCATTCTTGTAACCACAATCCTTGTCAAATCATTTTCTTGTACCTTAACAAGGGGATCGTTCTTGAATCTGAACCTTCTGTATTACGTTGCAGTGACGCTTTCATAACCTCTGCATGACGCTGGAAACTCGCTCAAGCAATCAGAAAACAACATCAAACACATGTAGGGAGACAAGACAACTAGAGGGAGTAACTTCGTATATGTAAAGACTTGCCTTGCAAACCATATCATCGCATTTGCAAATATGGCTTTATTGGCTTAATGTCATACATGTTCCATGTCAGGAAAAAATCTTTCATCTTATTTTTCTGAGGAAGCACAACAACAATATACAAATTCACTTCCGCAGCAAAAAATTGGACCATCAATGCTCCATACGTTTATCAACACAAACAAACAAACAGATAGAATGTCACACTCTCTCAGTGAACTGAGGTCGAGACTTGGTGAGTTACACAACTTACACTGCGGCTGCTGATGGAGCCTTCCCCAATGTGTTCCACAATATATAATCTCCCGAAGTCACCTGTTATACGCACATATGTTTGTAGTTAAAACACATATATAGCCTTTAGATTTTCTCATATCATGGGTTCAAACATTTCCTTGGGTCTTAGTTACCTGAGCAGAATACTCAACTGGCGACTTTGTGGTTGGGTATATATTGACCTAGCAAAGCCAAGAGAGGCGATGATCAAAGAGAATTAACCTTCGTAAAACCAGGTCTAACGCTGTAACCTAATCAACTAAAAAGCTTACAGATTTTGTGTCGATGGACATTCGAGATACAGACGCCCCCACAATCTTGAACGAGACCTATAAACCATAACACAAATTTGAACAACAACCAAGTCCAGAAGGTTTCAAAAGGAAGAAACAAAAGGCATATACACATCATACCTTAGCGTAGTCATAGGCTTGCCAGCAGAAGGGTTCTTCCATCTCAACTGCTGGGAGATCCTTGTTCATTTTCTGCACCAAAACCTCCTCCACGTTCACCACATTCTCTGTACCCTCACCGTCACTCTCTTCATCATCATCTCCGTCTCCTCTTCTCCTACTCTTCAATCGACTAAACTTAATTGTCCCAGGGAAAGTTGCCTCAAGGCTCTTTCCAGAAAGACTACGCCCACTTCCCACAACCCTCCACTCAACAGAGTGTTCTGTGGTCACCACAGTCCCAGCTGAAGGAGTCCCATCAAACCCCACAATCCTTCTCCGCGGAAAGGGCATAGTAATAGTGCAAAACTCCATCGACAGTGGACTCTTGTACCCTTCCATGAGTCCCACCTTGAAGAGAAACGCACCTTCGTCCTCTGAGACCATCGACAGCTGATAAAACCCTTTCACTGGTGGTCCAAGCCCACAACCCGCCTGGTACCTCATGAGAACAAAGTTACCCAATGGAGGCTGGAACACAATGTTCTGCTTGTCAATCCCATGAGCTGGGACTTGCACGCAGGGATGGAAAGATATAGAGTCGATCCGGGCTTTACTCAGCCCCGCTAGAGGAAAGGACACGTCAGGCAGTCCTTCTAGCTCTGCCCGGCAGTTTATCTGCCCCGCCACGGATACACTGTCTGGAATCTCATCTCGGTCGTACATTGCAGCGTTAATGGTCTCATGGATTGTGAATAACAGCCTCTGCTTCCCTTTGTACAAGTACGGCTTCCACGCTGGTTGCTTAAGGTCTTGGTGTGGAGGCTCAGCAGAGGAAAATCCATTTGCTTTCATAGCAAAGATATTAGAAAGGCTGAGGTCTAATGGTGTTCCTGCAACATTGATTTAGAAGATGTCATGTAACAAATGGTTTAGTATAAGACAAAGAGATTCTAGTACGAACCAAAGGGCATAGCACTAGCGATGAAACTTCTAAGTAGATCTTTGTCAAGTAGTCCTCCTCTGGGAGCATCTGATGCCGCAGCTCCGGTTATGGAGGAACCAGAGGAGGAAGAAGAAGCTGCAACGGGTGCAGCAGCTACAGGTCTTGGCCTTGACGAGATACCAATGCTTCCAGTTAGTGAATCAAACAATCCTCCAACTGATGGTGAAGCTGCTACAACAACCTCAGGCTCAGCCGTATCACCGGAGACGATGTCACCAAACGAATGAGCCACCATCAAAGCCCTACAAACATAAGTGTGGGCATTAAGACACAACTGAAACTCTTTGTCTAGAGACAGGAGATGTCATAAGTGCACCCACCCAGTGATGGATGAAATGTTAAGCAAGAGAGATGATAAACTCAGATCTTCACCAACAGCTGATCCACAATCAGATCTATTAGATAAGTTGACGAAGTCTCTCATCTCCTTTGGCTCAACTAAAGGTAACACTAGGATGTGATAGAGAGCTTTGGTGTGAATCACAATAGGCCAGAGAATGTTCATCTCATTATCTTTGTTGGATTCGTTATCATCGTCTTCGGATAAGGAAAGGCTGATGATGTGACGAGTGATGGGATCATCGACCCAGGAGTCTGATCCTTTCGTCGATTGAGCTACGCGTAAGCCGTATCCGCGACTTGAGCCTTCCCGTCTCTTCCTTCGAGCAAAAGCTACGGCGAGTTGTTGATCGGTGGGAAGTCGAGGAGGATCGGTGCTTTCGTTTTCCGTCTTGAAGGCGGAGCGCCACCGCTTCTCCACCACCGGAAACCTCCTGATTTGTTTTTGAATTAGAGACGTTGGAAGAATGAAATTGACCGATAAATATATAAAATTACAAACCTGGAGAATACAACAGTGTCATGGTTGCTGATTATCCAGAGAGCTCTGATGCTGCAGCCAGAGGGCATGATTGAAGTGAAGAATCTGGGTGTGTTGATTTTGGTGGTGAAGATGAAGACGACGACGGAAATTCAAATCGGTTTTTGATTTTTCTTATTTTGGTTTGGATTATTCCGGTTTAATAAAATAGACTAGACCGGGTGGATTGAACACTTCTATTGTGGCTGGGTCTAAAATAGACGGGCCTTCTAATGGCCCAAGAAGAAACATCAAATTGATTCATGTCTAATTCCTTTGCTTGCTGCGAAACTTATATCGATCGATTGTCTTTCCTCTGTATAGTTGAGTAAGAATCTCATTCATGTATACTCGGGTCTAGTACCTTGTACATAAAGATACCAAAGTTTTCAACGTAAATCTTCAATGGCTTCTTGTTTCCAAGAAACCATAGTAACCCCTAGTTCTGAGTCAACTAGCCCTGACTACTGTGGGTTTCTTGTTCAACACGTAAGTAGTTATTTATCTAAAAGGTTTGCTAGTTTGGAAGGAAAAGAGAGTATGTAATAGTTTTTTAAATCCCAGGAATGAATGAGTAAGCCTGAATTTCGAATAGTTAGTGTAAGAACTCTCTGTTTGATCATGATTTACGACAATATTGTGCTCAGATGCTTAATGCTAAGACATGGATCCCACTTGCAATCTTAAGTTTGTGACTTGTAATAATCATGAGCTCCCGAAAAAAAAACAGTAAAAGAACATTTAGGACATCATGCAAAATCTTGAAGGAGAAACAAAAAAGTTTGGAGAGAAGCAAAAATAAAGAAGCTTAGATGCTGCTGGAGTCACGGCCAAAGATGAAGCGCCGAACCCAGTCAGACACCACGAGCGACCTTGTGCGCCAGCTCACCAGTTTGCTAGCGTAAACAGAGTACCAAAGCCACTGGCTGCTGTGACCAATGGAGACCCAATCCCCTGGCAGTTCAGCGGCGGTCTGTTCCCCTCCCAACGGAGCAAACGATCCAAAATGTCTGTACCTAAACGGCTGGAACCTGTGCCTACCTTCTCCTCTGAACCTCAATGGACCCTCTGGCTTTTTCTCACACTTCTCCATTTTGTTGAAGCACTTCGCAAGATACTTCCCTTGTTGCGACGCAACCTGTTAACATCACCAAGAATCAGAACAATATATTCAACATCTAAGTCAGTTTACTTGTTCTAGAAGAAAGCTTTTTACCTGTGCAGTTGCTGGAAGATTCTTCATCTGAGTATCAACCTCAGAGAGTGCTTGCTTAAACGTTTCGATGTTGACCTTAGTGTCATCGCCGTTAGCACTCTTGAGCAAGTTTGCAATGTTTCTCAGTTTCTTCTTCTTCAAGTAGAGCTCCACCTGAGGGTACCTCTGGCAAATGTCTTTCACACCGCTTTTGAACTCTTTCTTGTTCAATGTCCCTGTCTCTCCCTTGTCTGCCTTGCTGAAAATTGCAGCTATATCTTCCTGTTTAACACAATGCAACAAAACTAGATTAAACTCCGAAAAAAACCACTCATCATTTAATACATGGTGCTTGTATATTCACATTGAAAAGTTCTCAATGGGTATCTCAACTTAAATATAAAGAGTATACATTAAAAAGTAGAGAAATATATGAATAGAGGTTCTTATTTTAAAAACTCCACTAGATACTATGAGAACAAATGTTTTATGCAAGTGGTCTAATCTCAATTTGTTGTCATTTAAATTTAAGAACATCATCAAATTATTTTAAAATAATCTACTATAATCTCAAGGTGTTGAAACGTTACCATGACTCTGCGTTGGTTAATGGTTGCAGTGTCACCCAAAGCATAGACACTGTCACATCCCTCCACTCTAAGCCATTCATCAGTCGCCAAGACACGCCTCTGACCCTGACCAATCTGATGCATAAACTCCTTGATGACAGGACGTATACCAATCCCCGTTGACCACACAACCATACCATAAGGCTCAGAGACAATTTTACCAGTTGCAATCTCCTTTGTTGATATCTTATCAGCAGTCACTCCCACAACCATGTTCTTCGTCTT
The DNA here is from genome assembly GCF_000695525.1 of Brassica oleracea var. oleracea. Classification (NCBI taxonomy): domain Eukaryota; kingdom Viridiplantae; phylum Streptophyta; class Magnoliopsida; order Brassicales; family Brassicaceae; genus Brassica; species Brassica oleracea. The sequence continues at coordinate 4,087,026 of NC_027750.1, read as the reverse complement.
CAAATCGATCCCGTCTCTCTGGAACTTCTCCTCAGCAAAAGCAGTGATCCTCTTATCAAACATGTTGAGAATGTGGTCGCCTGCTTCAAGAAGAGTGATCCTCGTAAACTCTTGAACCTTAGGGTATATCTTAGCCACGTCCTCGACCAAGAAGTCGTGTAGCTCAGCTGAGAACTCGACACCGGTGGGCCCACCACCAACCACAACGAAGTGCAGAATCTTTTTCCTCTCTTCTTCGGTTAGATCAGGAAGAGACGCCCTCTCGAAAGAGTTGATAACCGACTGACGAATCTTGAGAGCATCCTCAGCCTCCTTGAGGAAATGGGCATTTTCCTCAACTCCAGGGGTGTTGAACGTGTTAGGCTTAGCTCCGACAGCGACGACAAGAATGTCGTAGTCCATGTTAAACTCCTTTGCGTCCTTAGAGGCATCTTTGGACATGCAGAGGATCTTCTTGTTTGAAGCATCGATCTTGACGCACTCTGCCTCGGTGTACTCGAACCCTTTCTTGCGCATAAGGCCGCGGATGGGCTCGACGATGCTTCGGGCCTCGACGGTGCCGTTGGTGACGCTCGGCAAGAGGGGAGTGAAGAGGAAGAAGTTGCGAGGAGAGACGACTTGGACGTCGTAGTTGGGGTTGTTGAGGTAGCTCAAGAAGCTGTAGCCGCCCCAGCCGCTCCCGAGAACGACCACTTTCTTCTTCTTGGTTTCTTGGCCATCTGCGGTTAATGTACGCTTCGGTGGATTCGAGTCTGAGTACACTAGTAAACCACCACCGCTGCGAAAATAACAATACATGAAACGACAACGGTCAGAGAGTAAAACGACATAAAACTCTCAAAGATATTATGAAACAAGATCTAATGAACTATACGTTACTACAAAAAATGGATCTGAACTATAACATATATTTGAGAGACGTTCGTCTATACAGAAGACTAGTAATATTCATACATATATACATTAATATTTATATTTATATTTTGCTGAAAAAAATAATACATTAATGTTCATAGAAGAAGAATGGAGTAGTGATGTAGATCTAAAGGAGAGACCTGCAGGTACTGAGGAGAAGAAGCTTGGCAGCAGAAGGGTAAGTTTTGAAGAAGCTGTAAGCTCTCTTGGAGAAGCTATGGGAACTCATGATGTTTTCAGCAAATTTTTATCACCCTTCTGGTTCTCCGGAATATATAAAGGTGAGAGCTTTACAAGAATTTTGGAGGAGAGGAGGCTGTGCCAATGTGAATGCAAAGAAAGGAAACTATAAAGGGTACGCTTTTAGGTTAGAAGCTGGCGGAGACACACACACCTAAGCAAAGAAAGGAAAGACAGCTAAGAGGAAAATTGGAGTAGCGCCCAAGTAAAATGGAATATATCATTTAATATTATTCTCGTTTGTTGACCATTAAAAAAATATATTCTCAATTTTCCCCCAAGAAAAAAGGAAACGGGGCCCAATATAAATAAACGGCTGACTGACTTTTTTAGGGTTTGACTTACTTGGGAAAAGTTGTGATTTTTTAAAAATAATTTTAAAATATTTTAATATTTAACAAAAAATGTATTTCTCAAAGTTATGTAATGTAACATTACCTTCGATTTGTTAATGTTGACCGAAGATATTTTGCATTTTTTTTTAAAATAACATTTGTGTCGCAAACAATGAGTATGGCAACAAATAAGAAGCATGAAATGGATATGCATTTTCCTGAGAAGAGCCATGTTTAAGTTAGTATCAAGATTCAAGAAGCATAGGCATGTGTATTGCATGTTGTGACCTTCACTAGCTGTGACCCTGAATCAAGAAACTCTCCTCATATCATATGGCATCTGGCCTCAAATCTTTTTCCAAGCTACAATAGTGGCTGATGCATCAGATTTGATGAAAGTAACGTAGATGATTAAATTAAATATAATTAAAGTATTAAGGAATATAATTTTTAGCTCAGAGATCAATTCCATGCCTAGCTTAACTTTTATATGTTAGTAATACTCTCTCCGTTTCAATTTAAATGTCGTTCTGGAGAAAAAATTTCGTTTCAAAATAAGTGTCGTTTTATGATTTCAATGCAACATTTATTAATAAAATTCTTCTGCTTATTTTTTCATTGTTTATTTTTTCATTGATTGAAATATGGTTAACTGTATGGGTAATGATGTTTTTATTTTGAAAATGTACAAAATTAAACGTTTTTTTAATCCGTGTGGATAAGTCTAAAACGACAAATAAAATGAAACGGAGGGAGTAATGGAGAAGATCCAAGCATACATTTTATGTTACATCCAAAAGACATAAACCAAGTTCACATTTTTTTTTCATATCAAAGAAACCAACCCGAAAAAGTATAAAAACGAAACCTTATCACTGTAAAGAGATTTAGTTCTTGGAGTATTCAGACGAATGAATCGGAGCATACCCTTCCGGTGGTTGCTGCTGCGACTCTGACGGTTGTGACGGTTGCTCTGCTTCAACCTTTTCTTTTGTTTTCTGACTAACCTCTCCAGCCGCTTTAGCAACTCTGTTGAAAGCTCCTGCGGCCCAGCTCACACCAGTTAACACATAACGGTTCTTCATCACGGCGGTTCCTGCGCTGCTCACTGTCTGTTCCGCAGAAGCAAAGGCGGACTTGGTCCTCTCTGAAACCTGGAAGCTTTGGTCCACCTCTTTGATCTTGTCGTTCACCAAGCTTGTACCAGCTGTGAACTTCTGGCTTAGACCGATTTTTTGGTCTACGGAAGCAACTCCTGCGGTTGCGGTTGATGTGAAACCGAGTTTCTCATCAAAAGCTTTTGCTTTGCCGACTGCGTCTTTCCCGAGGATGAAACCCTTTGCTAACATGCTGCTCACAACATCTTCTGCCTTCTGGACAACTGATTCAGCGGCGCCTCCGACACCACCGCTCTGTGTTTCCTGTGAAATGAAAACAAGTTAAAATCTCTAGAGATTGCTACTAAGAGTGTTGAGGACCAACTCACTCGATAAATCTACCAAAATCACAGATTTGTGAGGTATACATTTTTGCAAGTTATTACAAATAATCAATGAAACATCAACGGAAATGGTTTCTTGTTCCTATTAAATGGAAGGGAGAAAAAAAAACAATATATATGCTCAAGATGGAAGGAAGACATTACAGCATGAGGGGCAGCAGGTGGAGTGTAGTCAGGAGCCATCTCAATGGTGACTGATTGATCGGCAATACTCGCACCCTGAAACAAACATCCCTAGTTGTTAGTATGATGACTTCAACTACAAATGTTCCATTTTTTGCAAGTTATAAACAAACTAATTTTGATTGTGATTCTCTACTCCAGATACAGAGTGGATTCCATGAGGACAGAACAGTAAAGTAACTCTTGAGTTTCTTATCATATAAAATGAAGGTTTAAATGCTCACAAGAAAGACATGTATTGGTTACTAGACTAACAGTCATACTGAACTTAGCATAAAGCTACATGTAATGTATTATGTGACGAGGAGGGATGTTAAGGGGGAAGGACAGTGAACCCACTGATAAGAGCACAGCGGTCTCAGCTCCTTGAGGATCTTTGAATGTGACATAAGCACTATGCTCGTTACTGCTAGTCAAAACATGAAAGCAAAAAAAAACAAGAAGCTCAGGGTCAATAACATATCATGAAAAATTATTATCTAAATTTGCTGAAAGATAGCTTTTATTCCTTTCAAATGGCTTTTAATTTCACCACCATTATCTCAGAGAACGAAAGCTGTAGGCAATGACTAACCCTTGGATGTCAATGCTTTCAACTTCACCAGAAAAAGAGAAGAACTCTTTGATATCATGCTCCGTTGCTCCTGATGAGAGATTGCTAACTTTCACTGACCTTATCTGTCATTAACAAAGGATTAAAGGGATTATAAAATCATTAACAAAAACAATTCAGTGCGTGTTAAAGAATTATTTTTTTTTGTCTAAAATTCCCACAAGGTTATAGTACTATTAAAGGGAAAACACATTCATCTAAGGATCAAAACTAGTTGCCTAGAAACTGCCTTCCATTTTTTCAATAATTATTAAAAAAAAAAAAAACAGAGAACAAGACACACAGACAATGCAGTTGAATCATCCAAGAATGAAACATGAGTAAGCAGAAGCTAAACATTCTAAATCACAAATCCATATACAGACGGGAGTCAATTCGATTCCAGAAAGTAACAGCGAATCAGAACAAATCAGTAACCAATCATTTCAACTCGTCAGAAATTTTCCCCAGCAAAGTCTGGAAGGTAAGTAAGGGAAGGCAAAATTATTTCAAGTATAAAGATATTAGAAGGAGAAAAAGGAAATGAAGAACAAACCGCCATGGATGATGTTGATCTCCGTAGCCGAGGACGAGAGGTTGTGATTGCTTTCTGAAACGCAGATTCAAGGGATTGGCCTTAAAACCGAAACGCGCTTCGAGAAGGGAAGAGTGTTCTTTGGTTTTTATGACACCGCACACCTACGACGTGTGTGGTATTGCGTTACGCCATTTAATCCTATTTTAGTCACTAAAAAATTACTTACGTAAGATATTTAGAATAATTTTTATGTTTTAATATCTATAAATATAAAGTTAATTTTTTCCCTTCTTATGACATATGAAAGGAGAGTTTATTGACATGTGTTTTCATGTTTTTCTTTTGTATTTAAATTTTTTTTCTTTTAAATTATTGCAATTTTTTTAATTGTGTATTATCTAATCATTCTCACACTTATTGGTCTCTAAAATTCAAGAAATAAATAAAATAATATAAATATATTTAAAATATTTAATTTATTCACACCTAAAAATAGCAAGACTTGTCATCATTTTATTATTTTTACTAATTTTTATTATTTCATTTACAAATTATATTTATTTCACTACTAGTATCATAAGATAATCAAATTAAGAATAAGAAACTAGACAACGAACGCATAAATTAAGAAAGCAGGCCAAAGGGAGAATAATAATCGAAAGGCCAAAGCCACCAAAAAGCAGGAAAATATATGCCTAAAACACCGGAATCACAACCAGTAGCTAAAAAGAAACACCTCACAAACTAAACAAGAACATACAAGACAACATGCAACTGAAAAACCACAAAGCTCTGGATATAAAGGACCAAAGCTCCAAGAGACTAACTCCGCACACATATACCAAGGAAAACATGAAAACAACTTGAGAGAGGGAGAATGGAAGACAACCACCAAAAAATCAGAGACTAAACTTGAGACCAGAAATAACCTTCTAAGCCCACATAGCATACACGAACGAAAACATTATCCAAATCTCGAATGGCAAACATGGTGAAAGGGAGAGCCACCGGAGATGCGATGAAAGCTGCAAAGAGATGCAAGAATAGAGAGTGAAAGGGAGACGGAGCGAAATCAGAAAACTATGGAGCCGTCCTCGAGCTATGAAAGAGAGCATAGAAGTCAGAACACCAAAAACTAGATCTTGAAAACCAAAACGAGCAGAGACTATTGACGGTAAGCCAACGACGAGGAATACAAAATCAAAGACGAATAAACTCTGACCCAACCAAGGAGATGCAGTTCCTAACATCAGCTGAAAGCTAAGGAAGAAGATGAGCAATCAATATTGACTGGAACAACCTACAATGCCTTGGGAAGCAACCGAACAACTGAAAACTCATAAACCCGATTTGCAACAAATACCATATAATCTCATAGGTGAAGAAAGCAATAAGAACAAGAGAAAAATGTGAGTCTTTTTCCAGTGATGGTGAGAAGCACCGCACACCAGAAATGTAACAAAATACATACACGGTGAGGGCTCAAGTTTAAAATATGGGGAGAGGGCAAAAAACATCTTAAAAATTATAATTTTCAAAAATATGAAAAAATATATAATACAATTTTGACGATGAAACCGTTAATCTTAGAATCAACAAATACGTAGATGCAAAGTTATTGAAATTCAATATTAGTTTACGTTAGAGACTCATTTGACTACTAATAAGTACTATACACACAACAACACATTATTCAAAAAAAAACAAACGCAAAATATATTAACTTATCACCTACTACATAACACACTAAAAACATCAAATAATGATCTTAACAAATAAAAACGACAACATAATTACATTATCTAAAAAAAAAATCATGCTCTTGGCAATAATAAAACAATATTCCGCGCGAAGCGCAGACACCCCCTAGTATAAGATATTTTCATCATTGTAGGTAATTTTAAGTTTATCAAAAACTGTGTAGCCAATCAAATTTAATAGTTCAATTTTGTAATTGGTTGAGTAGTTTTTAGTTTATAATTTTAATGATACTTTCTAGATAAAAAATAATTTTTTTAATAAGTGTGTACTATCCAAAAGATCTTACATTTCAGAATAGAAGGAGTAATTTTCAGTAATTCATAATATTTTCTTCAAAACTCAATTAATACTTCAACTTTGCCTTTTTAACACTTCTGTTTTAATCGCTTTTTTCATCTCAAATAAAAATGTTAGAAATCGAAGCATTAAGATTTTCTCACTACAATTGTTTAATCAAAGTTATGGTATTAGATTTATTAATTCAATAATTGATAAATATTTTAGTACATTAATTAAAAAATTATATATATAGCATTTTCTTACCTTAAATTTTCAAATTTAAATGCTTCTTGTTATTTTTCAAATTTATATGTGAATTTTTCATTTTGGTATAAAAACGGGCCTTATCTTCTTAGCATTGGGCTTAATGTTAAACTACCACAAGTTTGACTAAGCTTGGTGTCATTCGGTTTGGTATAGTTGGAGATTGAATCCATCCGGTTCAATTTGGGTCAACGACGACAGGCGCAGGATCCTTCCGTCGCAATGACGTGTCCCGCAGCTCTCGCATTAAATGATTTCCCTCCACCACCATATTCACACGGAACACATGAGATAAATCATTTTTCTCCCAAAAAAAAGAAAACAATAAATTTCGACCAAAACTCTTGCCATCTTCGTCGTCTTTGTTCCCTTGGAGATAAAAGAGGAGGATGAGTTTCCAAGATCTCGAAGCTGGCTCTCGATTTCAGCAGCCTAATCGTGGGAGGCAGCAGAGACCTCCCTCTCGTGGGGATCCATCTCAGGAGGTAGCCGCCGGGATATTCAGGATCAGCACGGCTCTCAATTCCTTCTTCCGCCTCGTTAATTCCATCGGAACCCCTAAGGATACTCTCGATTTGCGAGATAAGCTGTCAGTATCACTTCCCCTCTGTTTTCTAAAATCTCGGTTTTAGTTAGGGTTTTTGATTTTGATCTGAATTATCGAATAAAAATATGATTTTTAATTGTTTGAAGCTGACCCTGTAGTTTTTTTTTGTGGGCAGGCAAAAGACAAGGTTACAGATATCAGAACTGGTGAAAAATACTTCAGCTAAACTCAAAGAAGCCAGCGAAGCCGATCTCCATGGAGCAGCTAGTGTAAGTCAATGCTTACATTTTTGTTTACGGTGCTAATCACAATGTTAGATATGAAAGAGAACATTTAGTTGGAGAATTGGTTGCTTGCTAGGTGTTGCGTCATGTGTGTGTTTATATACACAAGTTATCCTAAGTCTATTATGTTTGTGTTCTCTGCCAGCCAATTAAGAAGATTGCGGATGCTAAACTAGCGAAAGATTTCCAATCAGTTCTCAAAGAGTTTCAAAAAGCTCAGAGACTTGCTGCTGAAAGAGAAATTACATATACTCCTGTCGTCACCATAGATATCCCTACCAGGTTGGTAAACTCATGTTAATTGTACTTTCGCCAGTCAGGTTTTAGTTCCTGTTATGATACAGAAGCCGCGTTGTAAATGAATCTTGTCGTAATTTGTTATTTTATAAACAAGTGAGTTTGAGGGGCTTGATTAATGTAAACTTTTCGTGTGTTCAGAAAGCTTTAAACTTGGGATTGTTACTGATAGTTTGTGGAATAAATTTGAACCGTGCTTACACATGCGTCATTGTTATGTTACCCCGTTCAGTTATAATGCACAAGAACTGGATACTGAATCTTTAAGGACCTCCCAACAGCAAACTCTTCTTCTACAATCAAGAAGGTGAGAGAGTATGATTTGATTGTGTGCTATAGCAAGTTGTTTCAGTTGATAAGTTTTTAGCATAAACATTACCCAAATTTGAGTCAAAACAGTTTTCTTTTGTTCCTTAATTAGATACTAACTCTAGCCTTAATTGCTGATATAAGCTTAAATCATTAGTACCAGCTTCTCTGTTTCAGCGTATGGTGTTAACTTATGTCTTGCAGATATGTGCTATTAACTTCTTATTGTTCTCATTCCAGGCAAGAAGTAGTGTTTCTAGATAACGAGATAACATTCAACGAGGCAATTATCGAGGAAAGAGAGCAAGGAATTAGAGAAATCCAAGAACAGATTGGTGAAGTGAACGAAATCTTCAAAGATCTGGCTGTTTTAGTGAACGACCAAGGAGTCATGATCGGTAAGTAACCACCAACAACCATAAACCTTACACTTTCCCTATCTCATGTGCTTCTTTAGAAACTAAAAAAACACCGTAATGTCTAAATGGCAGATGACATCAGCTCTAACATTGATAACTCACAAGCTGCAACTGCACAAGCCACTGCTCAACTCAGAAAAGCGGCTAAAATTCAAAGAGCAAACTCATCTTTGGTACACACTAAGACATAGACTCTCTTCTCAATTCAATTCAATGATTCCTTATTTTTAGCAGCTAAAGCTAAGTTCCCATATGGTTTACTTTTGTTGCAGACATGCCTTCTTATTCTCATTTTTGGGATTGTTCTGCTCATTGTCATCATCGTTGTCTTGGTCTGAGCATCAAACTCCAAGCATCAAGCGAAGACAGAGAGGACGAAAACTATACAAATTGCTCATTAAAGATATAAACTATTGTACAGATTCTTTATACTCCATTTGTCTTTCCCATGTAATCGAATTGAATCTTATTTCTAATCGTGAGTGTTGTATGTGTTAATCCATCTTAAAGATCGTTATAGCAAAATATATAATAAACACTAGATTAAGATCTGCGCATTATATATATAAATTATTTTATGTATTATATGTTCTTACATATTATGAAATAATAAATATATATTGAATAATTAAAAATCAGTAACTATTACATATATAATTAAATTGGTGCGAACGTATAAATCAATTTTATTAATCCAAACATTTCTTAAATTTTTTTTTGATAGGATATGTAATTAAATTTAAATGATATTAACATACACAGTATATTTTTAATATTAATGTCTATTTTATTTTTTTGCTTTCTACTCATATGTTTTTTTATCATGTGTATTTTTAATAGCAAAAACTTTAAATTACTGATAATAAATTTTTCATTGTGGGATCAATAATTTTAGTAATTGATAATTTAAAAAAAAATTATCAATGTTAGTTCAAAACTTTTATCAAAAAA
>NC_027750.1:4074501-4077481 GCF_000695525.1 Brassica oleracea var. oleracea | reverse complement strand
TAATCATTTGTATTTTGTCATAACAAAAATTTTAAACCATGGATCGCAAAATTTGAATGTGAGACTTTTAACAGTTTTAGTAATTATAGTCATTTTTTTAAATTCAAAATATAAAATATGCAGAAAAACCTAAATTTTTATAATATGGTTATTGTGTTTTTTAAAAAATTATTTTAATAGTTTTAAATTAAACAAATTTGATAGAAGATACATTTTTTTATGAGATCTTTATTATTCAAAATCATTAATTGTCATATATACTTTACCCACATTAGGCAATTTCGTAATCTTTATTTAAGGAAATAATAAATGACATTAATAATGAATTTATGGTTAGTTTAATAAAAAGCTTATTATATAATTAGATGGACCAACCTATTTCTCTAATAATTCTAAGAATCATCCTAGTGATGACATATGTTTCACAAATAATATATAGGGGATATAGTCTGATATATTTCCTCCTTCGTTCATGCTCACTGAAAATCTATATAATATACTTATTTCTGAAAATATCATTAATCTGTTTATAATCGCATAATTTTACTGACAAAACATTGATCATAATAGAAGTGAACGCTTTGTCTGAAAATTAAAAAATAGTACTAGTAGTTTTGGGGCATTTCCTTATACATAGTTTATTGCGATAATGTCCAATTCCTTAATTAAAGATATAAAGATGTTGTAAATGATCCATATTTTAAACCAAGTTTTTGTAAGATACTAAAACTATTCCAAGTAATAATTCTATTAGACCGTGTCCCGTTTATTTTATATGGGGAAACAAAACGTCTTTGGTTCTAACTTCTAATTTCATTTGTTAGAACATCGAAGCGAACATTACAATTCTGGAAACATGAACTAAGTTCCAATTCTTAAAATAATTATCATGCAAAAGATGGTATCCTAGCTCGTTATGCGTTTTTATCTGATTGATGTCTTGATAGTATATATCTATATCGGTCGATGGTATTGTCGTAAAGTTTATGTATTCTCCATTTGAGATTTGACACGACCCATACACAGGGACATTGGCAACTAAAAATAGGAAAGGAACGGAATGGGATGAAATAAAATTATAGGAATGATGAAGAATAATGATTCTTTATCGTTTTTCTACCATAAAAAATAATGAAAAAAAATAAAAAATAAAAACTATTCTTTATGAATTGTAAAATTTTTTAGGAATGTTAAAGAATATATTGTTCCTCTTAGTTTTTTGGTCACCATTCATACCCCAAATTTTTTACTAGTATTCGATAATTTATTTCTGTAACGAAGTGAAAACACTCCTAATACATCCATATGAACACAAATTTCCGTATGAAAATCCTCATGGATCATCATAAAAAATTTGAGTGTTTTGTATGATACTTAAAAGAGAGTAGTCCTAGAAGGGGCAATTCTCCAAACAGGTTTTCATGCAAAATTCGTCCTCGCCACATTCGCCACATCTGATGCGGCAATATTTTACGCAGGTAGCGTTGTCACCTTCTTGTGGCAATATTGCTTCGTCCCTTTGTATTAAGATCGCATAAATACATCAATATTCAATACAGTAATCAAAAAAGAACAAAATATTTTAAAGAGAAGGAATACGCAGTACGTACTTTAGGATAACCTGTGGTGAGTGAGGTTTGGGGAAATCTATCTGCAATGATATTGGCAACGCTCATCTGTGCCGCACTTTTCAACGCAATCGGTGATGCATGATCCGTAGTCTTTTGTTGCTTGATTAATAGTAGCACATTCCACTGTTACCAATACCATCACCATCATCATCACCATACACATTTTTTGAGCCATTTCTGATGGAACTTTTTTTTTGTTCAAACAGGTTTAGAACTCAAGAGTAGTAAGAAAGTAAGACAGATGTTTGTTGTTTGTTTGGTTTGACTTTTGTGGGTTTATATATATACGATGGAGGAAAGATTATATATGGAATTATTCACCCCTATAAAATACATATACCATTTTAGTTTGAACTGAGTAGAGATTTTTTTTATTTTTGTTTGAACTGCGTTCGTTTTGATCTATTCTTCTTTTTTTTTATCAACCTGATATATTCTTCTTTTTATGCCATATACTACTCTTTGGAAATAAATTCCTAGAAAAGGAACATTATTTTTTGTTTCTTTCTTTCTTGTTTTGAAAATAGAATGCATATATTAGAAAAGGAATTAACATTATTTTTCAAATCTGACCAGAATTCTTTCTTTCTTTCTTGTTTTGAAAATAGAATCATATATTCGAAAAATGTGTAATGCAAAATTATGTGATGATAATATCATTATTTATATATTACTTTATTTACGTCTGTTTTATATTTGCCAGATCAACATGTTTTGTTAGTTGTATTGATTTTAGGGTGACTTAAGAGAATGTCAAATGGAGAAGTGTGTAATTAGGAGAATAGATCATTTTGAGCCGTGGACAAAAAAATAACATTTGAGTTTAGATTGATTAAAAAACCACCTAGCATTATTAAAAAGTTGTAATTGTTTTGACCTTTTACCGTTTTTACCGCATAAAAGTAAAGATAAGATTAAAGTGTCTGAAGCTATTTTTTTGGCCAGCGTGTCTGAAGCTATCTATCTTATTTACATATAAAATATAATTTATTTACTTAGTCAAATAGTGAAACTAGAGCGACACGTGTCCATCCATCAGACCGTTGTGTTTTATTAACAGAAATAAAATATAAAGTAATTCTAAAACCAATTAAATTAATTATAATATTATTTTTCTGTAAGAGAAATCTTTGTAATGACTAAGGTTTACGTTGTTAAACTATTTTAAATCTCACAGATCTTCTAAAAATATATACTGAAATATTTTTTATTATCCAACAATTTGACACTAAAATTAAAATTTTAATTATTATTCAAAAATTATAACAATGTAAACATAATATATATTTTTTCATATAATATAATTACCCGCAAAATTACAAGCAAACACCTAGTATAATTTTAAGTGA
>NC_027750.1:4065778-4074440 GCF_000695525.1 Brassica oleracea var. oleracea | reverse complement strand
TTGATTAATATAATTTTAAATGACTTACCATATAATTTTTATATTTGAAAATATAAAAATATTTTACTCATTTCTAAAAGTGATAACTTATCTATGATATCACATTGTCATTGGAAAATGATGAGAATTTTTAAAATTATATATTTGACTGTTTTGCATTCATTTGAAACATTTTAGAATATATATAGAGTGAACGAGTGAGTTTAATTAATATTATTGGGTTTACATTAATTAGTTTTCTGGAATCTATAATTTATTGTATTCACTAATAATATAAATATATTAAAAACTATTTTTATAATTGTTTATGTAGTATCATATGTATTTAAATGTATATTATCAATTTATATAATGTAATCTATGATATTTAATTGTTTCTATAAATAAATTATATTAATTCATCTATATTTAAGATGTTTAATTTAATGTTTGAAAACCTTTATTAGATTGGGTAATTCTAGAGTTAGTTTCATTTTAAAAACTTTAATTAAATAAATAAAAAATAAAAAACCATCAACCAATCATATTATAACAATTAATTGGAAAATTTTTCTATGAGTCAACAGAAATGACTTAAGTGACTTTTTAATTAATATACAAGAGGATCCTTTAAAACTTATATTGAGGTAAATTGCGAAACGATAATGTTTAAAATCTGAGTAATTTGATTTTACCCTAGTAATTTGATTTACCCCAAAGATTCGTGTGTCTGTATATGTCGAAAGGCACGTGAGGTTTGATCTCGTGATCTTTCTTTTTAGGGTTCAGATGATTACAAGCGTTATAAATCCAGGATTCAAGGTTTAGTTTATTGCGATAATTAATGACGCAATTTCCCCCGAGAATTTGTGAAGAATTCATCAATGTAGTATGTTTTTTTTTTGAACATATCAATGTAGTATGTTAGAGTTTATAAGCTTTGTGTTCTCTTTTTTTTTTTAACATATCAATATTATGTTGACTTTACCTGCTAAATATTACAATAAACGTGTTTTACAAAAAAAAAAAATATTACAATAAACGTAAAATGTATTTCTCCATCACAGCCAGCTCAACATTATGTATAGCAAAAACTAATTATGAGTTAATGGGTCTGATTGGTAAGGGCCGTAGCTTTAAAAATTTTGCTGTAGAAAAAAATTTGTAGACTTTTTGTTGTGGCTGTAGAATTTATTGCTGTAGAATTTTATGGAAAGCACTAAAAAATTGCTTTGGATATTTGGCTCTGCAGAGCACTTGTACAGCTGTAGGTTATTTCAAGAGCTGTGGTTTCAAAAAAACATTTAAAGTTTGATTGCTCTGCATTTGGTGCTTTGGAAATAAATAGGGCTGTGGACATGACCTACAACAACTGCCAATCACCCCCAATGTCGAATCTTTAAATATAGACCATCCGAATTATTTTTTTGGTAAACAGTCCATATTTTTAAACCAATTTTTTGTAAGATAAATAAAACTATTCCAAATAATAATTCTATTAGACCGTCTTTATTTTAGGGATATTTTATATGAGGAAATAAAACGGCTTTGGTTCTGATTTCACTTGTTAGAACACCGAAGCGAACATTACAACTTCTGGAAATATGAACTAAGAAAATAATCCTGCAAAAGGTGGTCTTCCTAGCTAGTTATGCGCTTTTATCTGGCTGGTGCCTTGATAGTACATATCCCTATATATATATATATATATATCGGTCGATGGCATTGTCGTATAGTTTATGTATTTTCCATTGAGATTTGACACGACCCATATAGAACAAAAACTTTTACTAGTATTCGATAATTTATTTCTGGAACGATAAACTCCTATTACATTGATATGAACTCAAATTGCCTTATAAAAACCACATGAATCATCATAAAAATTAAGTATTTTGTATGATAAATAAAAAGAGTTGTCCTAGTGGGGGCAATTCTTCAAACAATTGTGCATGCAATGCATGTCAGCGCCACATTTCAGGGTACAATTTCTGAAACAGATAGTAGTCCCACCTTCTTGTGGCAGTATTGCTTCATCCCTTTGTATTAAGACCACATACATACATCAATATTCAATACAGTAATAAAACAAGAACAAAATATTTTAAAGAGAAGGAATTCGCAGTATGTACTTTAGGATAAACTGTGGTGTGTGAGGTTTGGGGCAAATCCATCTGCAATGATATTGGCAATGCTCATCTGTGCCGCAATTGTCAAAGCATCTGTTGACGCATGATCCGTAGTCTTCTATTGCTTCATTAATAGTAGCACATTCCACTGTTACCAATACCATCACCATCATCATCATCATCATCATCATCATCATCATCATCATCATCATCACCATACACATTTTTTGAGCCATTTCTGATATAACTTTTTTTGTTCAAACAAGTTTAAAACTCAAGAGTAGTAAGGATGTAAGATTGATGTTTGTTGTTTGCTTGGTTTGATTTGTGTGGGGTTTATATATATGATGGAGGAAAGATTATATATGAAATTATCTCTATTCTATTAAAACTATTCTATTAAAACTGAAGTACAAATTAATATTTGCATATTTTTAAGTGATTTTTTTATAAATTTTGATTCATTTTTAACTAATGGCAATCACTTCATTTATTGTTTTTTTTCTAAATAATCTGACAGCATTTATTATAGAAATGCAAAATAGAATTTATCTATTTTTAAGTGCTTTATTGCATTTTTTACATTCATCTTTTTACTTTTCTTAATTATTTCATTAATTGTCTTTATGATAAAACATTTATTTTACATGTCAACCATAGTAATTTCACAGGTTTTAGTGAAATTGTTCAATTCGTGACAAGATTCCAAACCAGTTAACAATTTTTTTTAGTTTTTACAGATTGTGTAAGACATAAGCATTCAAGTACCCGTTCGCCGTTCGGATATAGACCAGTTTTCAGATATTTTAGGTTTAAAAATTAAACTTCATCCATGTATTATAAATTTTCGGACATTGTTCGTATCAGATCCTTTTGTGTCCGGATAGGTTTGTAGAAACCAAAAAAATATTCAAATAAGCTATGTGATGAATATGTCATTAATCAACCTCTAGTTTATTCATTTATTAGAGGGGTGTCCGCGCTTCGCGCGGAATATTGTTTTATTATTGCTAAGAGCATGATTTTTTTTTTTGGAGAATGTAATTATGTTATCGTTTTTATTTGTTAAGATCATTATTTGATGTTTTTAGTTTGTTATGTAGTAGGTGATAAGTTAATATATTTTGCGTTTTTTTTCTTTTTGAATAATGTGTTGTTGTGTGTATAGTACTTGTTAATAGTTAAATGAGCCTCTAACGTAAACTAATATTGAATTTCAATAACTTTACATCTACGCATTTGTTGATTCTAAGATTAACGGTTTCATCGTCAAAATTGTATTATATTTTTTTCATATTTTTGAAAATTATAATTTTTAAGATGTTTTTTGTCCTCTCTCCATATTTTAAACTTGAGCCCTCACCGTCTATGCATTTCGTTACATTTCTGGTGTGCGGTGCTTCTCACCATCACCGGAAAAAGACTCACATTTTTCTCTTGTTCTTCTTGCCTTCTTCACCTATGAGATTATATGGTATTTTTTGCAGATCGGGTTTATGAGTTTTCAGTTGTTCGGTTGCTTCCCACGGCATTGTAGGTTGTTCCACTCAATATTGATTGCTCATCTTCTTCCTTAGATTTCAGCTGATGTTAGGAACTGCATCTCCTTGTTCGGGTCAGAGTTTATTCGTCTTTGATTTTGTATTCTTCGTCGTTGGCTTACCGTCAATAGTCTCTGCTCGTTTTGGTTTTCAATATCTAGTTTTTGGTGTTCTAACTTCTATGCTCTCATTCATAGCTCGAAGACGGCTCCATAGTTTTCTAATTTCGCTTTGTCTCCCTTTCCCTCTCTATTCTTGCATCTCTTTGCAGCTTTCATCGCATCTCTGGTGGCTCTCCCTTTCACCATGTTTGCCACTGGAGATTTGGATAATGTTTTCGTTCGTGTATGCTATGTGGGCTTGGAAGGTTATTTCTGGTCTCAAGTTTAGTCTCTGATTTTTTGGTGGTTGTCTTCCATTCTCCCTCTCTCAAGTTTTTTCTTTTCTTTCCATGTTTTTCTTGGTATAGGTGTGCGGAGTTAGTCTCTTGGAGCTTTGGTCCATTCTATCCAGAGCTTTGTGGTTTTTCAGTTGCATGTCGTCTTGTATGTTCTTGTTTAGTCTGTAAGGTGTTTCTTACTTTTTAGCTACTGATTGTGATTCCGGTGTTTTAGGGATATATTTTCCTGTTTTTTGGTGGCTTTAGCCTTTCGATTATTATTCTCCCTTTGGCCCGCTTTCTTAGTTTATGTGTTGGTTGTCTAGTTTCTTATTCTTAATTTGATTATCTTATGATACTAATAGTGAAATAAATATAATTTGTAAATGAAATAATAAAAATTAGTAAAAATAATAAAATGATGAAAAGTCTTGCTATTTTTAGGTGTGAATAAATTAAATATTTAAAATATATTTATATTATTTTATTTATTTCTTGAATTTTAGAGAACAATAAGTGTGAGAAGGATTAGATAATACACAATTAGAAATTGATGGAGAAAATTGCAATAATTTAAAAGAAGAAGAATTTAAATACAAAAAAAAACATGAGGACACATGTCAACAAACTCCCCTTCCACGTGTCATAAAAAGGGAAAAAACCAACTTTATATATATAGATTTCTAGTCTTCGTTTGTTTCAACCCCATTAGATTACATATAGAGATTTATTATTTGAACAAGAATAAGCCTAACTTCAAGGATTTATGTCTCGTTTTTTAAATAAAATTATATATGCCTTGTCCCCTTGAAATATCCTTACAGCGTCGGGGGGGGAGTATCAAGTTCTGATCATGGAATAGACAGTGACTTCTTGATGATATCACACCACTAATCCGCAAACATTCTCCATATTAAGTTACATGGTCAGGTGACAATACGCTCGTTTAACACCACATGTTTAAAACTGACTAAAATGCTGTAGAGTCGAACCTAAATGCTATTAGAACCAGGGTCGGATTCTAAGATGATGGGGTCTGAAACATTTCTTTAAGAATTTTAGTAAAATATTTTTTTCATAAAAAATCTCCAAAATTTTTGAGAGTCAAAACCAAAATTTTACTAGCATGTGCCCAGGTCTGGTTTGATCAAAACCCAATCCAAAAAACTATCCACCTCCGAAACGCTTAAACTCTAATAAACATGCGACAATATATGATTTGTTTGACATAAATTAGTAATAAAATGTTAAAATATGAGTAGTATATCTACCCCCAAAGTGATATGATAATCTATGCTCATTCGGCGTTAACAGGCCCAACTTTTGACATATACAACAATTGCTTTTGCACTGGATTCTAAAAAAGTTGCAATATTTTGGGTTAAAAATTAGAGTTATTTTCAAAATTTAGAACTCTTGACAAAATCATTATAATTGTTGATATATAAAAATAAAACTTCCATAGGGTCCATCAAAATTATGAGACAGGCCTGGGCATTAACTTTATGCAAATAAAATACACGTGCATGTTTGTAGTAAGGCACATGAGGCGATCCCATGAACCAAAGATGCTTCGCTTCAAGCCTGGGGAATACGGCAAAGCATGTACTGTGTATGATTAGTGTGAATCACGAATCGGTCAGGGACCACAGAATATAGTGATATGAACATAAAAGTAATATGTAACAGAAACAACATAACGAGGAATCTCAAACCAAATATTATTCGCTATTATGGTAGTCAATTGTCTGATATATGTCATCCTTCGTTTATATCCCCATCACAATGTCCCCTGAAAATCTATTTCATTTACTTATTTGTAAATTATAATATGAAAAACTGTAATTACCTATTCTTGTTAATCACTGGTCCATTTTTCTGAAGATATAATAATATATCTTGGGATTCTTTCATAGTTCGTATCGTTAATCTATTTTATTGACAAAAACAATAAATCATAACAGAAGTGAACGCTTTGTCTGAGAATTAGAAAATAGTACTTTTGGAGGATTTCCTTATACAAGGTTCGAAACAATCTGCATCTGCATTATAGCCAGATATTTCTTTCTACAATCTCTGTAGCAGCTAGCATTGTTGTCTGGCATTATTGGTTCCGTATAAAACTCAAATTTATGTATTTTCCATTTGAGATTAGACACGACCCATATAGAACCAAAATTTTGTTACTAATATTCGATTTTTTTTTCTAGAACGAAGTTAAGAAACGTAATACATTGGTATAAACTCAAATTGTCGTATGTAAAACACATGCACCATCATAATTTTTTTGAGTATTTTGTATGATAATTAAAAAATAGCAGTCCTACTGGGGGCATTTCTCCAAACAAGCGTGCATGCAAGCTTCGTTATTGCCACATTTGATGAGACAGTTTCTATAGCAGATAGCGTTTCTACCTTGTTGTGGCAATATTGCTTCATCCCTTTGTATTAAGACCACATAAATACATCAATATTCAATACAGTAATTAAACAAGAACAAAATATTTTAAAGAGAAGGAATATGCAGTACGTACTTTAGGATAACCTGTGGTGAGTGAGGTTTGGGGCAAATCCATCTGCAATGATATCGGCAACGCTCATCTGTGCCGCACTTTTCAACGCAATCGGTGATGCATGATCCGTAGCCTTCTGTTGCTTGATTAATAGTAGCACATTCCATTGTTACCACCAATACCATCACCATCATCATCACCATGCAAATTTTTTGAGCCATTTCTGATAGAACTTTTTTCGTTCAAACAGGTTTAAAACTCAAGAGTAGTAAGAATGTAAGACTGATGTTTGTTGTTTGTTTGGTTTGATTTGTGTGGGTTTATATATAGGATGGAAGAAAGATTATATGGAATTATTTATTCCTTTATTTCTAGTCTTTGTGTTGATTCACCCCTAGTAAATTGCATGTACTGTTTTAGTTTGACCTTATTTATTTTTGTTTGAATAACAGTAATTTTGACATATTATTTCTTTTTATGCCATGTACTAATTGGAATAAAATCATATATATAATGAAAGAGTTTCATCTCTTCCTAAAGTGTCAACTTCGGCACTTGTGATCTCACTGAAAAAAAATCTGTGTTTGGATTTTTAATGAAGAGTTTTGAAATTTATAAAACGGGCTTAATGATTTATTCTGATGTTAATATATATAGGTTTAAAAAAATTCGTTGGCCCATATATATGATATTAGATTTAAAAAATACAAAAGGCATGTTGTTAAATTTTGATTAATGCTTTTAAAAGTGTTAGACCGGCACTTTCAGTTATTTATTTATAATCTGAAAACTCCACGTTACCTACTCTTGTTCATAATTGGTCCAATTCTGAAAATATAATGATAATATATCTTGGCTTCTTATCATAATTCATATCAGTTATCAGTTTTTCTATATAGTCGCATAATTTTACCGACAGAACATTGATCAATGTCTGTAAATTAACAAAGAGAAGTTGTTTCAGGGCATATCTTCACACAAGGTTCCATACAATCTGCGTCACTTCCACATTCAATGCTACAATCTCTGTGGCAGAAAGCGTTTTCGCTTTGGCCTGGTGGCATTATTGGTCTCTCCTCCCTTTGTATCAGCGCAAATTAAGACCATATTCATGTCAATATCATATAATAACGAGATAAAATACTAAAGAAACGATTAACATATATAAGCAATGTGTACCCTATAAGAGAGGGATCACAATCGTCATAACAAAGCGTCTGACACTGGTAATTATCTTCGCCGCATTTGATGATGCAGTTCTCAAGACACAAAACGTCTTTTTCCATATAATCAATTTCATTACATGCTTTTAGATCACATTTCATTATCACCATTATCATCACCATCATCATCATACACATTTTTCCAGCCATTTTCTTTTACTAGCTTTTTGATCTCAAGAGATATAAACTCAACACAAGATTTTTTGTTTGTTATTTGATTTAATTTGTGGGATATATATATATATATATATATGGATAAAAGTTTACATATTAATTGAATCATTACTTCATTTCCATGATTTGTTTTCCCATTAATTAACAAGCATTCATCATGGTTTGACTATTAATAAAAATTTACAATTCTTGTTTGAATTGCAATATCTTTGCCTGAATTTTTATCAATAAAATTTGCAATATACTTGACTTAACCTGCTAATACTATAATAAACGTAAAACACATTTCTCCATAATAGCAGGCTCATCGGTATATACACAGCAAAAAGAAAGTTAGGAAAAATGATCGCTAGAACGTGAAGTATTGACCACCACATGGCTAACCATGCAGACTAAATTAATGTATACATAGCTATATGAAGTATATGTTGTGCATGACAGCAACCAACTTAATGATATTATGTGGTTAACATTACGAGTTTAATTTCTAAAAAGTGACGTGGACGTGGAGACATTAAACTCAATTTAATTCTCCCGTTAATCAATTAAAATATGATCCATCTGAACATAATTTAACTAAACTTTGACTCGATCCAATCTAATAAAACAAAATGAAATTTGGCCATAAATTTTATAATCGGCCCAAAATTATGTATAAATATCGTATATGTTGTCTCTCTATCGCGACAAAAAGGGAAAATCTAAAAAATTAAGCTTTCAATTA
>NC_027750.1:4034420-4065752 GCF_000695525.1 Brassica oleracea var. oleracea | reverse complement strand
GGGGGGGGGGAAGGGGGGTTATTGACTAAAACGAGAGAGAGAAAGAGAGCAGTTAATCGATTTCGAGGCGGATTAACATCTCTCTCGATTTCGGTCAATAACCCCACACGATTTCACCAACTTCCTTTCTCTCTCACTAATTTGAATTGAAACACTAATGTTCTGATGTTCCCCTTTGTCGTGACGGGTCAAATTTTAGTTAAATTACAGTCGAATGGATATAATTTTAATTGATCAAACATGAAGATTAAAAGGAATTAACATCCACATCACTTTTTGGATTAATAAAATTAAGCTTATGATGTTAATTTGATAACATCATTAAGTTGCAGAATGATGTATTGTATAACATATATTTTGTTCAGCTAGCTATTCAAGTTTAGCCAGCGATTATTTTTCCAAAAGTTACGAATTATCTGCGTATTCATCTGGTTGATGCCTTGCTATCGGTCGATCGATGGTATGGTCGTGTAGTTTATGTATTTTCCATCATGAGATTTGACAATATATAACGAAAGTTTTACTCGTAATCAATTAATCTTAATACATTGATATAAACTCAAATGGCCGTATGAAAAACACATGGATCATCATCAGAAATGTGAGTTTTTTGTATGATAATTAAAAAAAAGAGTTGTCCTAGTGGGGGCAATTCTTCAAACAGTTGTGCATGCAATCCATGTTAGCGCCACATTTTAGGGTACAATTTCTGAAACAGATAGTAGTGTCACCTTCTCGTGGCAGTATTACTTCATCCCTTTGTATTAAGACCACATACATACATCAATATTCAACGCAATATTAATAAAGAAAAAAAAAGTTTGAAAAGAAATAATCGAAGCACGTACTCTAGGAGAGACGCTCGTGAGGGAGAGAAAGGGATGTTACTTGCTTTTAGATCACATTCCACTGTTACCAATACCAACACCATCATCATCACCAGGCACATTTTTTGGGCCATTTCTGATATAGCTTTTTTGTTCAAAGAGATATAAAACTCAAGGGTAAGACTGTAAGGCTGATGTTTGTTGTTTTGTTTGATTTGATTTTTGTGAATATATATAGGATGGAGGAAAGATTATACATGGAATTATATCTATACTATTACAACAGAATCACTAAAAAATCTACTTACAAAAATTTATAGTTGGATCATTACATTATTTAAATTTATATTAATTCTCATATAATTAACTTATAGTTACTTTAAAATATATACCATAATCTAATATATTATTTTAATATTTTCAAAATAAGATATCTAAAAGATACTCTTAAGTATCTTTTTCTAAGATTTCATTGTAATGATATCTTTTAATACCTTTTGTTTAAATTTAAATATATATTATTAATATTTACATTTAAATTAAAAAAACGTAACTAATGTTAAATATTATAATAAAATGAAAACTTATTTTTCATTTATAGAATAAGAAATAAAATTTCTGCACAATTTTTTATATATAATTCATATGCATAATTTAGTTGAGACCAATAAATAAATATAAAGTTACTTCATCCATTTATTAAATATTTTATAAATAGTAAAATTAAAATAATTACACATACAGAATAACATATGTTCATAATTTTTACAAACTGCGTCCACTTATTAAAATAAATATTAAAGTAAGATATGTAAACTAATAAATAATTTTATATTTTAAATATACATATTTATTATAATATTAAATTTAAATATATTTGAATTTCATAACAAATAAAATACTAAATTTAGTTGATATTAATATTATTTGATTATATGGTATATCAAACTATATGTTATGTTTTACAATTACAAATTTTTGCGGATTATTTCATAAACATGTAAATATTTATCAAGTATGAGATTGGTTGAATGACATATAGTAAATATATATTATAATAAAATAAAATTTGACCAACATAAAAGGTTCAAAATATATTATTATTATATTTTAAAGCTTTAAGTATAAGTAAAATTAATATGGCAGCTTATATAAATGAATTATCTTATATTTATATTATAGAAATTTTAATTTAATTATGTATTTTTAAAATATAAATGAATTATCTTATATTTATATTATAGAAATTTTAATTTAATTATGTATTTTTAAAATATAAATGAATTATCTTATATTTATATTATAGAAATTTTAATTTAATTATTTGTATTTTTAAAACAAATATTTGTATGAAAACACATTTGTATAAAATTTCAAATGTTTAGTAAATAATTATTTGAATAAAACTTAATTCTACGTTGTGATCGAAATCTAGTATTCCTTTATTTCTAGTCTTCGTGGACTACATTATACATTTATTATTTTAGTATGAATTGAGTAGAGATTTATCTATTTTGTTTGAATTCTAGTCATTTTGACCTATTCTTTCTTCTTAAGCCATGTTGTAATTCCAGTCATTCTAACCTATTTTGTTTGAATTCCAGTCATTCCAGTCATTTGAAAGAATTTCTCCGAAAAAGAACAATATTCTCTAGACTTTTGTGCATGTATAAGTATATGATTAGACTTCTTTCTTTCTGAAAATAGAATCATATATTAGAAATGTACAATGTAAAACTAGTTGACAAATTTTTATATGTATCATTAATAATATGATTATTTACATATTATTTTATTCACGTCTTTTTTGTATTTCTGTATATTTGCAAGATCAACATGTTAATTTTTTTCAACATGTTAGTTGTATTGATTTTATTCTTATTCATGCCATGTATCAGCGAAGATAAGATTAATAGATATTTTCTCTATTAAAAGAGAAGTACAATTTTTATATATCATAAAAATTTATACTATGTCCATTTCTTTAATTATATAATATGACATGATAATCAATAAATATATTACTAATGAACCATTTTTAAAAATAAATTTGGTTTTTTTAGTTATAACAAAATCTGTTGAGAAAAAAATCTAACAAAAACATACAAACTTTTTAAATATTTTTATTAAATAATGCATTAACTAATTTCATAATTATTAATATAATATTAATATTAATTAAATTTTATTATAAAACAAAAAGGTTCTATGCTATTTTATAAATTTATAATTATAGTCTATATTTTATCTATTAAAAGAGAAGTACAATTTTTATTCATCATAAAAAATCATACTTGGTCCATTTCATTAATTACATAATATGACATAATAATCAATAAGGATATTAATAATAAATCATTAACAATTAATTTTAATTTTATTTTTTGTTATAATAAAATGATTAAAATCTGTTGAGAAGAAAATCTAACAAAATCTTGCTATTTTTTGATATTTTTTATTGAATAATGCATTAATTAATTTCTTAATTAGTAATATAAAATAATCTTAATTAAATTTTACTATGGAACAAAAAAATAAATTAAAAATAGAAAAATTATATGCTGTTTTATAAATTTATGCTAAACACATGTGCGGATGAACTCGAAAATTTAATAACAGTTAATGAAAAAGTAAAATGTATAAAACATTAATAAAGTAATAAGAAAAATTAATAAAAGTAAAATATATAAAACAGATCACTATATATTAATAAAGTAATAAAAAACTTAAACAGTAAGATTATAGAGTTATAACACTAAATATAAATCATATATTTAAGAATTTTATGATAATATCAAGTTAAATATTTATAAAAAAATATATTTGCAGGTTCATGCAGATCAAACTTTTTGGTAAATTAAGTCCTGACTCCAAGGATTTATGTCTTGTCTTTTTCTCGGATAAGGGATATATTTCTTGTCCCCTTGAAAATATCTTTACACCGTAAAGAAAAAATAATCAGTTACAGCTCCAAGTTTAGACGAAGGACTAGACAATTATTATAGGTCAGGGACTAAAGAGTGACTTCCTGATGATATCATCACACAAATTGTTTTTTGATAAGTATGTGGATTTCATATAAAATGAGTCATCTTGTACAATTCAAAAACTGAAAACTAAAAGCTGTTTTTTGCCAAACTAAAATAACCGAACTGAAATCAAACCAAATTTTATAAATAACTGAATGGTTTCTAAATCTCTAGAATCTAAAAAATAAAAATAAAAATATCCAAATAGAAACCGAACCAAAAACCAAACGCTCATGTCTAATTTCTGCCACGTACAAGTGAAGATAAGGCTTCTACATATAGAGATTATTTGAACAAGCCCAGCTTCAAGGATATATGTTTTTTTTTTAGAAATGATATGATGTCCTCTTGAAAATATCTTCTCTTTTTTCTTTTCCTTGGAAATATCATTACACCGTAGAGAAACAAGTTAATTGGTCCAAGTTCTGATCAGGGACTAGACAATGATATAACACCACTTACCGGCAAACATTTTCTATATCAAGTTACATGACCAGGTGACCACACGTTCGTATAAACACCATATGTTTAAAACTGACTAAAATCTAGATAATTTATTTAAGTTTTATGTAGTCTGTGATGAAATACACACTTACTTAATATTTGGGAAATAATAAACACGACAGAAAAAACTACTGTCTGAATACGCTCTTTTCCCCAAGATCAACATGTTATTAGTTAGTTGTATTGATTTTACCCGTTCTTACCACGTAAATGTAAAGATAGGGTTAATCCATATAGAAATTTATTTGAACGAGAATAAACCCAATTTAAAATATCAGCCTAGCGATGGAGATGTTCTTAGGCTCAGCCTCAACAACCAATCAACCATATAGCCAACAAAATATCCGAAGCTATCTACTCCTTCATCCATTCAGTCAAAATAGATGTTTTAGAAAAAATAACTTGTTTTACAAAAACAGATTTTTGTGTTATTTTATGAAAGAGTTATGAACTTCAAGAAAATAGTTTGATTATATTGAATTAATATTAATTTGAAAATTATGAAAAATTAAAAATTATATAAAATGGTACATTTTTTATAATGATTTAACGTATTTTTTAATATGTGTGAAAACACTAAAAATCTCTTTATGTAAAAGAAAAAGTATATTCTATACTTTTGTTTTCAAAAGGATTTTGATTATAAGCTAAACACATTTACAAAAAAACGGCAGTATACAATTCTTGTAAAACTAAAGCCATCGGAAGACATGAAAATCTGCGAGTTTAAAGTCCGTACACGAGTGACAAGTTATAGCAACAGAAACAAACAACACAACAACGATACAATGTTACGAAGCTAAGTATAAAATATCAAACTAACTAAAATTTTCACAAGAACCACAAAAGATAAATGATGCAAGGTTGAGACCGAACTTTTCACTTCACCATTGCCACAACATGTCATCGAACCATCGAAGCCATAAGTTCCCTCCAAAAAAACAAACACCTCTTTACCAGAGCGATCATATTGAAACTATTTATACGTAAAGTAGAAAAATTCCACGATCAGGTGAGATATAGAGATCACAAACAAACCTTTCAACTCTCCAAGTGAGAGATTTCTGGAACGCTAAACAGTGGTGGATCCAGAAAATAATTTTAGTGACGGCAAATTAACTAATTAATTAATATATTTAAATTAAATATTATTAGATAAATATTTATATGATTTTTTTAAAAAAATATTTTTAATGTTAAATTCGTACAACTAAAATAATTGTTTTGAAAAGAAATATAAGATGAATTCACTAACAAATAAAATGAAATGAAAACAATATAATAAGTTGTTAAGAAAACAATAATATTAAAAGTTTGAGTGACAAAAAATTACCATGTAAGAAAAAGAAAAGAAACAAAAGGACTAGAAGAAATGCAACATGAAAGATGAAAAGATTGATACGACAGGTGGACAAAAAAAGTTAGAAAAAGAAACTCGTAATAAAATAAATGAACACGTTAAAGGGGTCAGATGGAAGTTCAAACAGAAGACTACTGGGGGCAAAATTAAGGTTTTACAAAATTAAGGTTTTAACCACCCGAGCTGCAGAATCTTTAATATGTACCATGTACATAAATTAATATGTAAATTTTTATGAGGGCACCTGCCCCTTCCATGAACACTGTAGATCTGCCCCGCATAATGAAATATGTAAATTTTTATGGGGTAGCTCCCCCCTCCCTTGACACTGTAGATCCGTCCATGAGTCTCCAAATGAAAGACTGACTCACACAACTATATTCTATAAATCACTTAAATGTCTAGAGTTATTTACATGTCACAGTTTGAGGTAAATTGCCAAATGATAAATGTTAAAATCTGATCCATGTGACCATAATTTAACTAAATTTTGACTCAATGCAATCTAATAAAACAAAGTGAATTTTGACCATAAATTTTAAAATCGGCCCAAAATTTTGAACACTACCACATCATTGCATGCAAGGGGAGTTCGCTTGATTCGCAAATAGGTCGGACTTGTAATTCACTTATGACTCGGTGTTCGGGGACTCCGTCTCTCTATCGCGACAAAAAAGGAAAAAACTCTAAGAAAGTAGGCTTTCAATTAAAGTCGGCGAGAGAGAAATGAATTTGTGAAATCATGTGGGGTTATTGACCAAAATCGAGTGAGAGGAGTTAGTAGATTTCCGGACCGATTCTTCTTGTTGATGCCTTGATAGTATACATATCGGTCGGTCGATGGTATGGTCGTATAGTTTATGTATTTTCCATTTGAGATTTGACATGACCCAATATATAACGAAAACTTTTACTCGTAATCGATTAATCTTAATACATTTATATAAACTCAAATCGACGTATGAAAAAACACATGGATCATCATATCAGAAATGTGAGTTTTTTGTATGATAATAAAAAAGAGCTGTACTAGTAGCGACAATTCTTCAAACAATTGTGCATGCAATGCATGTCAGCACCACATTTTAGGGTACAGTTTCTGAAACAGATAGTAACCCCACCTTCTTGTGGTAGTATTGCTTCATCCCTTTGTATTAATTAAGACCACATACGTACATCAATATTCAACGCAGTATTAATCAAGAAAAAAAAGTTTGAAAAGAAGTAATCGAAGCACGTACTCTGGGAGAGACGCTCGTGAAGGAGAAAAAGGGATGTTAATTGCTTTTGGATCACATTCCACTGTTACCAATACCAACACCATCATCATCACCAGACACATTTTTTGGGCCATTTCTGATATAACGCTTTTTTTGTTCAAAGAGATATAAAACTCAAGGGTTAGACTGTAAGGCTGATGTTTGTTATTTGTTTGATTTGATTTTTTGTGAATATATATAGGATGGAGGAAAGATTATACATGGAATTATATCTATACTATTACAACAGAATCACTAAAAATCTACTTACAAAAATTCATAGTTGGACCATTACATTATTTAAATTTCTATTATTTCTCATACAATGAACTTAGTTACTATTAAATATATACCATAATCTAATATATTATTTCAATATTTTCAAAATAAGATATCTAAGATACTCTTAAGTATCTTTTTAATTCTAAGATTTCATTGTAATGATATTTTTTAATACCTTTTATTTAAATATATATATATATATATATATATATATATATATATATATTATTAAATATTTACATTTAAACAAAAAATCGTAATTAATATTAAATATTCTAATAAATAAATATTAATTTACTTTTCATTTATAGAATAATAAATAAAATTTATATACAATTTCATATATATAATTCAAACGCATAATTTAATTGAGACCAATAAATAAATATAAAGTTACTTAATCCATTTATTAAATATTTAATAAATTTTAAAATTAAAATAATTACATATACATATTAACATGCGGTCATAAATTTTACAAAGTGCTTCCACTTATTAAAATAAAATAATAAAGTAAAATATTTAAACTAATAAATAATTTTATATTTTAATATACATATTTAAATTATAATATTAAATGTAGATATATTTGAATTTGATAAAAAATACAATACTAAATTTTGTTGATATTAATATTATTTGATTATATGGTATATCAAACTATATGTCATGTTTTACAATTACAGTTTTTTGCAGATTATTTCATAAACATGTAAATATTTATCAAGTATGAGATTGGTTGAATGACATATAGGAAATTTATATTATTAATAAAATAAAATTTGACCAATATAAAAGGTTCAAAGTATATTCTTATTATATTTGAAAGCTTTAAAGCATAAGTAAAATTAATATGGCAGGTTATATAAATGAATTATCTTATTTTTATATTATAGAATTTTTAATTTAATTATCTATATTTTAAAAAACAAATTTGTATAAAAACACATATGTATAAAATTTCTAATATTCAGTAAATAATTATGCGAATAAAACTTAATTCATCACTTTGATCAAAATCTAGTATTCCTTTATTTTTAGTCTTCGTGGACTAGATTATATATATTTATTGTAATTTGAACTGAGTAGAAATTTATATATTGTGTTTGAATTCCAGTCATTTTGACACATTCTTTCTTCTTGTGCCATGTTGTAATTGGAAAGAAATTCCAGAACAATATTCTCTAAATTTTTGTGCATGTATCAATATATGTCTAGACTTCTTTCTTTCTGAAAATAGAATCATATATTAGAAATGTACAATGTAAAACTATTTGAAGAAGTCTTATATGTATCATTAATAATATGATTATTTACATATTCTTTTTATTCACGCGTGTTTGTATTTTTGTATATTTGCAAGATCAACATGTTCGTTTTTTTCAACATGTTAGTTGTATTGATTTTAATCCTATTCATGTCACGTATAAGTGAAGGTAAGATTAATAGATATTTTCTCTATTAAAAGAGAAATACAATTTTTATCTATCATAAAATTTTATACTAGTTCCATTTCAATAGTTACATAATATGACATAATAATCAGTAAATATATTAATAATAAACCAATTTTAACAATAAATTTGAATTTTAGTTTTAGTTATAATAAATTGAAAAACAAATCTAACAAATCTAACTAAATTTTTAAATATTTTTTACTAGATAATAATTAATTTCTAAATTAGAAATATAATATTAGTTAATATTAATTAAAATTTATTATAAAACAAAAAATTATATGCTATTTTATAAATTTATAATTATAGTCTATATCTTATCTATTAATAGAGAAGTATAATTTTTATTCATCATAAGAAGTCATACTTGGTCTATTTCATTAATTACATAATATGACATAATAATTAATAAGGATATTAATAATAAACTAATTTTAACAGTAAATTTTATTTTTATTTTTTTGTAATAACAAAATATATTGAGAAAAAATCTAACAAAATCTTACTAATTTTTTTTTTATTAAATAATGCATTAATTTCTTAATTAGTAATATAAACTAACATTAATTAAATTTTACTATGAAACAAAAAAAATTACATGCTACTTTATAAATTTATGCTAAACACCCGTGCAGATGAACTCGAAAATTTGATAATAATTAATAAAAAGTAAAATGTATAAAACAAATCATTATGTATTAATAAAGTAATAAGAAAATTTGTAAAAAACTAAAATTTATAAAATAAATCACTATATATTAATAAAGTAATAAAAGATCTAAACAGTAAGATTAAAATGTTATAACACTAAATATAAATTATATATTTAAGAATTGTATTATAATATCAAAATTAAACATTTATAAAATAAAAAAATATCCACACGTTCATACGGATCAAATCTCTAGTTGAAAATTAAGTCCGACACCAAGGATTTATGTCTTGTCTTTTTCTGGGAGAAAGGATATATATCTTGTCCCCTTGAAAATATATTTACACCGTAAAGAAAAAATAATCAATTGCAGGCTTACAGCTCCAAGTTTGGATGAAGGACTAGACAATTAGTATATGTCAGGGATTAATTGTACATTATTGAATTAAATAGTTTGACGTTATTGAGTTACTATTAGTTTAACAGTTATGAAAAATTAAAAATTACAGAGAATTGTACATTTATTATAGTGATTTAACATGTTTTTTAATATGTGTGAAAACAGTAAAAAAAATTTTATAGAAGAGAAGAAGCATATTCTATACTTTTGTTTTCAAAAGAATTTTGATTATAAGCTAAACACATTTACAAAAGACGGCGGTATACAATTCTTGTAAAACTAAAGCCATTGGAAGACATGAAAATCTACGAGTTTAAAGCCCGTACATGAGTGACAAGTTTTAGCAACAAAAAACAAACAACACAACATCAATACAATGTTATGTAGCTAAGTATAAAATATCAAACTAACCAAAATTTTAACAAGAACCACAAAAGACAAATGATGCAAGGTTGAAACCGAACTTTTCACTTCACCATTGCCACAATATGTCATCGAACCATCGAAGCCATAAGTTCCATCCGGAAAGACCAAACACCTCTTTCAGAGCGACCATGTTGAAACTATTTATACATAAAGTAGAAAAATTCCACAATCAGATGAGATGTAGAGATCACAAACAAACCTTTCAACTCTGCAAGTGAGAAATCTCTAGAACGCCAATAAGTGGTGGATCTAGAAAATAATTTTAGTGAAAGCAAATTAACTAATTAATTAATATGTTTAAATTAAATATTATTAGATAAATATTTATATGATTTTTAAAGAAAAATATTTTTAATGTTAAATTCATACAACTAAAATAATTGTTTTGAAAAGAAATATAAGATGAATTCACTAACAAATAAAATGAAATAAAAACAATAGAATAAGTTGTTAAGAAAACAATAATATTAAAAGTTTGAGTGACAAAAAAATATTATGTGAGAAAAAAAGAAACAAAAGGACTAGAAGAAAGGCAACATGAGAGATGAAAAGATTGATACGATAGGTGGACAAAAAAAATCAGAAAAGGAAACTCATAATAAAATAAATGAACACGTTAAAGGAGTTAGATGGAAGTTCAAACAAAAGACTAGTGGGGGAAAAGTTAAGGTTTTAACCACCTGAGCTGCAACATCTTTAATATGTACCATGTACATATATATCAAGACCCTGTTAGTTTACGTGTCGCGCGACCTGCGACTAAGATTACGTTTGTTTACGTGTTGCACGACTTGCGACTAAAACTATGTTCGTTTACATGTCGTGCGACTTGCGATCAGTCGCGCGATCAAAATTTTCTTAATTTTTAGTAGCTGTTTTTCCGGGCGACTTGAATGGGAATCCGCGACTGGTCGTGCGATCAATCGCGCGACATCAAAACGAACAACAACCTGCGACTTGCGACATGCGACCAATCGCAGGTCGCATGTTATGCGACATTAAAACGAACAATAACCTGTGACCTGTGATCAGTCGCAGATCGCATGTCGCAGATCGCATGTCGCATGTCGTGCGATAGGTAAACGAACATGGTCTAATTATATGTAAACTAGGTTAAGATTCGCGCCTTAGGTGGAATGAACATTATATATAGTATTGTTATTAATAATTAAAAAATAAGTAACTATTACATATATAATTAAATTGGTGTGAAGACATAAATAAAATTCATTAATCCAAATAATCACTTTTCTATTTTATATGGTATATAATTAAATTTAAATGATATTAACATATATAAATATATATCTATATATATATATTATTTTTGATATTGTTATATATTAAATGATGCTTTCTACTCATATAGTTTTTTGATCATTTGTATATATTTATAAAAAAAAATTTAAATCACTAATAACAAATTTTTCATTGTCTGATTAATAGTATAATAATTTTTAAATATTAAAAAAAATCAAGGCTAAGTATAAAATTTAAATATTAAGTTGTCAATATTTGTTAAAATACTTTTACCAAAAATAATTGTTTAAAGCTAATTTTGAAATTAAAATATTTTTGTATTTTTTACACTTAAATATATCTTTTACACTTAAAATATTTTTTGCACTTAATATTTATATATATCTTTTACACTTAATATTTATTAAATTAGAATGTTTATTACTTATATGAATTTGTAATAATATGTATCTTATCATAACAAAAAAAAATTAAACCATGGATCACAAAAATTTGAATGTGAGACTTTCAATAGTTGTAGTAATTTATAGTCGTTTAAAAAAATCAAAATATAACATATATAGAAAAATCTAAATTTTTATTATATTGTTATTGTTAATTTATTTTATTAATTTAAAATTAAATAAATATGATAGAGAGTACACAATTTTTTTTCAAATCTTTATTATTCAAAATCATTAACTTCATATATACTTTAGCCACATTAATCAATTTCATAACTTTTAGTTAAGGAAATAATGAAAAACATTAATAATGAATTTATGTTAATGTTTAGTTTAATAAAATGTTATTATATATTTAGATGAACCAACCTATTTTTATAAGGATTCTAAGATTTATTGTAGTGATGACGCATGATTAATTTAAATGTTGAAATGATTCTCCTTTAATATATAAATGATTTTTATGGAGACAGCTGTCCCTTCCCTAGACACTGTAGATCCGTCCATGAGTCGCCAAATGAATATGTAAATTTTTATGGGGACAGTCGCTCTCTAGACACTGTAAATCCGTCCATGAGTCGCCAAAAGAAAGACGACTCACACATCTATATTCTATAAATCACTTAGATGTCTAGAGTTATTTACATGTCACAGTTTGAGGTAAATTGCCAAATGATAAATGTTAAAATATGAGTAGTTATTTGATTTAATTCAATTTAATTATTTTACGCCTACTAACGTTGTAAGCAAAGATGCACGTGCCTGTTTGCGGGAAGGCACGTGAGATGATCCCAAGGAATCAAAGAAGCTTCCCTTCAAGCCTGAGGGAAGGAAGACTCTTTCTCTTCTTCTCCAAAAAGTCGTCTCATTCGATTCAATTCAATCCCCTCCGCGAAAATCTTTGCAGATCAACGAATTCAATCTCCGGATTCCGAAACTCTATCCTACCCGGATCCGATTCCGTGACCGATTTGAATCTTGGGTTCAGATGATCACACACCGTTAGAAATCTAGGGTTCGAGGTTTAGATTACTGCGATAAATGTCGCGATTTCCTCGTGGGTTCGTGGGGGATTCGTCAATGGAGGAACCCGAGACGCCTCTTCGTCGTCCGAGTATTTGCTTCAGGCCGATAAACCCTTCTGATTTGGAACGTCTGGAGCAGATCCATCGCGACTTGTTCCCGATCAGGTTAACTGAAAAAGTTCCTTTCTTTGAAGATCTTTTAAGATTTAGAATCTGTTTTCTTTTTTAAATTTGACTTTCCCTTTTTGGGGAAATTTGATGTCTTTCTTCAGGTATGAGTCTGAGTTTTTTCAGAATGTTGTCAACGGTGGTGATATCGTCTCTTGGGCCGCTGTTGATCGGAGCCGTCCTGATGGTCACTCTGAGGAGCTTATTGGTTTTGTTACTGCTAAGTTCGTGCTTGCCAAAGAAAGTGAAGTGAGTTTCTTTTTTACTTCGAGCATTTTCTTCCTTGTTTGGCTTAATTGAATGTTCTTGTAATGAAGCTGCAAGGTCTTGTTGTTGTTCAAGTGTAGATTATGAATGGCTGAATGAATCGGTTTATTACAGTTAACATTCAACAGCTCTTTATAGTAAACGTTTAAGTTACGGTGCAAGCTTGTTTTGAGTGTGTTTGTGTGTGTTTTGTTCTGTGAAGAAGCTGCAAGGTTTGGTGAAGTGTCGATTTTGAAATGGGGTTCTTACAGTTTTCTTAAAAATCAAAACTTTGTTCAATTTCAGCAGCATTTTATTGATTTTTTTTTTTTTTTTTTGTGTGGTATGTTTACCGCATGGGTTTATAAGCTGTATGTTGTATTCGTTCTTTTGGGTTTATAAGTCATTGTAGTAAATTGTAGATTTTGATTGTTGTTGAAATGTTTCATAGTGTACTATGGTTTAAAGCCTATGCTCATCAGATGGGTTTCTTACAAAAGCTCTCAAAAATCAAACGGATCCTCTGTTTTGACCCGTTCGCTTAATGTAACAAGTCAATGGATATCCTTTGCGTATATATATACTGAGAGTTTTTTCTATGTCTTGCGTAGATATCAGATTTAATAAGATATGACTCGTCCAAGGGAGAGGAGACATTGGTGTACATCCTAACGCTTGGAGTTGTAGAAACCTACAGAAAACTCGGAGTAGGTAGTGATTATATAACCCAATGTACAATGATATGGATTTTTATTGGTTCTTCTCCTCTCTTTCTCTGCAACTTTTGTTTCTTTGCAGCAAAGTCGCTTATTAAGGAGGTCATCAAATACGCTTCTAGTATCCCCGTGTGCCGTGGTGTTTACCTTCATGTGATTACACACAACAATCCAGCAATCAGATTGTACAAAAGAATGTCTTTCAGGTGTGTAAGGAGACTACACGGATTCTACCTAATCAACGGCCAGCATTTCGATTCTTACTTGTTTGTCTACTTTGTCAACGGTTCTCGCTCTCCTTGCTCACCCTTGTAAGTACACAACACTTGAGTTTCTTTTTATTCATATATACGAAGGGGTAACGGTTTAATCATGGCTGCTTTTGCAGAGATCTTGTGGTGTTGGTTCTGAACTATGTGAGGAGTGGGATTAAAGTAGTGGCATCAAAGCTGACAATGAAGCAGGAAGAGAAAGGCTTGAAAGGGGTTAAATGCAAAGACAACATGCGGTGTCTATTGCCAACACAGACCAAACGAAACCTTGCATCATCAGGGTACGATTACGTTTAGTGTTTTGTATCTGATTCATTTCCATGTATTACTAAGCTCTGGTTATATGATCCTAATAATGTAATAAAAATGTAAATATTGTGATAGTCGAAAAAACTTATCTTTTGGTGATATGATCATAATTAAGGCTTACTGGGCCTGTTACGGTTAGTCCAGTCCTTTTATATCAGTCTCGTTAAGTTCGATCACTGAGCTTAACAGGAAAAGTTTCAAATTCATTTACAGTTGTGACTTATAACATTTACTAGATTTTCAGCACGGGTACTATTTTTGTTGTTTTATCTACAAATAGAGTGATAAGTTTTTTGTTTTGATTATATAAAATGTTGCATGATCAAGTTTCAATTATGCGGGTCTGTTATTTGTTACTTAATTATATAAATAGTGTGGGTATATAAATTGTTGATTATTTCTATAATTTAAACATAAGTAATATGATTTGATTATAAATTATGATAGGCTAGAATGTTAAAAATTATTTGTTGTACAACATCAGGTCCATTTAAATGTAATGATAGGTCCAAAAACCAAAAGACAATAATGTCATTATTAGTTTGTTCATAAAATTAAGGATAATTTTGGAAAACTGAAGTATTTCATTAAGGGTATAAAATGGGAATGATCCCATTTTAATGGTATTGATTTTGCGATAAAAAAGTAACATGGGTTAGTATACAATAAATTTATAATTCAGGAGTTTGTGAAACAAAAAAGAAAAAAAACGAACAAATAGAGCAGGAACAAAGAAAAAGAATGCTAAGGAATAAATTAACCGGTCCTCAATTATACCGATTAAAATTGATCCACGGACGAACTAAATCGGCTCTGGTAAACTCCTTTTTAAGGATTTTATGATGGCGTCTCTGATCTCTTGTTACATACAATATTTAGAAGAAGACATATAGCTCAGAATGAATTCATACCGAGACTGATGAATTAACAAATGTGATTATATTTTGATGAATTGAGGAAAGTCGGCGTTGGTTTTGTTATAGTCAAAAGCTATTTGAGTTGGTTCGAAGAAATTGAACCGAATAAAAAATATTAGCCTTTGGCTTTTATATTCTTGAGAATACTTTTTTAGTACCTTCTTATAATCGTCAATCGTTTACATTAACACACGTTTATCCTCTGTCACTGTCCATAATTAAATGTGCTTGAGCGTTTAATCTGAATTAGAATTAAGAAAACAAAATCAGATTCCATTGACCAAAGTATACATCTTTCTTGGATTTTTCTTTTAAAACATTTTTCTTTGGCTTAAAGTAAAACACATTTTGATGTTGATCAATAATATTAGTTTGTTAAACGATAATTATGATAATCACGACGATAATTACAATTGCAAACAAATATTATTTCGATATATTTTTGTTTATAATTCATTTGTTTCAGATCATAATATGTTCAAGAGTAAGTTTAGTCTCGGCCGCAAGATTAAAAATAATGTCAAGATGTTCTGTCCCGCGAAACATGTAGCGTAAGTTATGTAACTCTTCAGTTAGTCTTTTTGTCTCCTACGAAAAGTCAAGATTGTGTCTCTTTCAGAGTGTATATTGTAGTTCACTTCTTCTTACCCATCGCCAACTAAATCTTTAATCTTCAATCATATTTGGTAAAACAAACAAAAGTATGTATATATATTTCTTATCCAAAAGTAATCATATTTATTTGTTCATTTGGCATGGGATAGTCAAGATTTTGTTTTGTTTTTACATCTTTGACTAAAATACAATTAATAGCAGACATTACAGGCTTGACTGTTTTTTGTTACGCGTTTGTATACGCGTTCACGTTTATATAGTATAGTTATTTCCAAGTAAAATTCAAATCGAAGAAAATATTTGTCTTTGCGTTTGATACTGTATATACGTTTATGTTTTATAATGATGATCGGAAAATAAACAAACTTCATATTTGAAAAGGACATCTGAAATTATATTCTAAAAGTGTAATTACAAACAAGATCAAATATGTGTATTTAATACAATAAGTTAAAACTTTACAAGATCAAATTACTATACATGGTCTGAAAGAAAAAGGAACTGTGAAATGAGTGAACGATAAATATGCATAGAATAACTCTATAGACAACAACAACAAAAATATAAAATTATTCTCTAGCACTTTTTTCTTTGTTTTTCAATCTTGTCTATTCAGGAAACGGCCATGGTTCCGAACACGTTTGCCTGAAAAACGGAGAATTAAAACATTAGACTAGCCAAACCGTTGATTATATGCAGTCATGTGAAAACTATAGTCAAATTTATATTATCCAAAAAATAAACACATGTGAATGAGTAACAGGGATCTTACTCCATGATCTCTTTCCAATAAGAATCACCTGCTTCATCATCAATAGTGTCACACCATGGCTGATGGTGATCTTGTGTGAACGACGAGTTTGATGATGAAGGGTTAGAAGTATCATGACGGTGAACGATGTCTTTGTTTTTGATCATCATCTGGCTTTGTTTAGATTCCTCAGGAGATGCCGCAGCCAATAGAGGAAGCGAATTATGATCATCTTGAACATCCATTTGCATCAGAGAAGAAAAAGAATCCAAAGGCTGATCAATCATTTGGTTTTCTACCATCATTTTCTCGTCGTGGTTAGCCCCAGGAACGTGAGAGAAGTTTTGAGGTTGACCAAAAAGACTTTGGTTCTCTAAGTAAGAAGATTGGCCAAAGAGATTGTTATTGGTCTGCATGGTTAATGGAGAAGAAATTGGAATGTTGTTGTTGTTGGTGCTAAGGACTTGAATCATGTTGTGTAATAATTGAGCTTTGGCAAGAGTTGTTGCATCCAGTTGCACATTTTGATTGAGATTCAAGAGGGTGTTGAAATTTGCGGCGGCGATAAGTTGTGGGAGAGCGGCGAACACGTTCAGATGGTCGGTTCGAGGCCTATGTGTCACCGGGTCAATCCCCATTTGGAGCAGTTTCTTTCTCAAATGTGTGTTCCAATAGTTTTTTATTTCATTGTCCGTTCTTCCAGGAAGATTACTGGCTATTGACGACCACCTTTCAAAAACAAATAAAAAATATAAAACTAATGAAACTGATATTAACCTAGTGAATTAGTCTAAGATAAATACCTAATACTGATTTACTGAGTCATAAAAAGATAATTAGTTTCAGTTTCAAGATTGAAAAACGGCCACATACGTATGCAGCTAAAGAAAAACAGTGTAGTAGGTGTTTCAATTATTTTATTATATCCATAAACCATGTACTAATATATTTGTTCTTCATATATTATATAATATACTACTATTGACTCTAGTTATATAACACTATTACTTTTAGACCGTTTACAAAAAAAGTATAGAAATTTTCAACTAAAAGAATTAGCATATCATAAAAAAAAAAGAATTAGCATATCATATACTGAAGTTATTAAGGAACGATATGTAAGAGTAATTAATTGATTACTTGTTTCCAAGAAGCGAATGGAGGTTGATGATGGTTTCTTCTTCCTCTTCAGTGAAGTTTCCTCTCTTGATGTCAGGTCTCAAGTAGTTGGTCCATCTCAGTCTACAACTCTTTCCACATCGGTTTAAACCGGCTTGCTTAGGAAGAGCTCTCCAGCTTCCATGACCGTGTTTTTGAATGTGATCAATCAGTTTCTCATCCTCTTCTTGTGTCCATGGCCCTTTCTTCAGCCCATTCTCGTCGCAACACGGAGATCTCCCCATTTTACTATAACACAAATGTTAAATATACTTAGAAAAA
Organism: Brassica oleracea var. oleracea; assembly: GCF_000695525.1. NCBI lineage: Eukaryota > Viridiplantae > Streptophyta > Magnoliopsida > Brassicales > Brassicaceae > Brassica > Brassica oleracea. Next base: position 4,047,394 of record NC_027750.1, on the reverse strand, counting down.
TTCTTGAATAAATCTAGAAAATTTAGCATAGGTAAAGCTAAGATATAAGAAAGAAGCAGATAAGCTTTTGATCCCTAATAGTATTCATGATTATATATGAATTTGTTAACGTTGTATGAGCTGGAGAAACATACGTACACAAGTAAACTAAGATATATTTTTTGTATTTTCGAACCTGTTGAAGATAACTCAGAACTCACAAGGGAGAAAGGTTTTGAGGCTAAGTGTGTGTGTGTCTGATCTTTGCGCTTTAAATAGAGTATTTGTGTCTCGTGTCTTGTATCTTGTCGGAACGAGAAGATCTTAGTTTAGCTTTTGACTTTGATGGTCCGTACGAAAATGCCCCTGCGGAAACTTATCATATTATTATTTGTAAGAAAATATAAATGAAGAGAAGAAGATGATCAAGTTTGTGAAGCAATGTAGGTACACAAAAGTTGCTACAACTAATCCCATATGTTGACAAAAGACAGTTTGTGAGGCCTTTAAAGAATTTTAATGTACAGAAGAAAAATCAATTAAGTTTATATCATGATATATATGAAAAATAATGATAGCAAGAAAAAGATGTGTCTTTAAAAGATAAAAAAACACATGCACTTTTTTCTACAGAGTAAAAATGTAAGTCGTTTTGTGTGTGACTTATATATGAGACAACATATATGATTAATTATTAATTATGCTATCCCGTTGATATTTAATTTAAATATACCCATAATAAAATTTTCAGTGTCATGAGTTTGTCACCTCCCTTTGAGAATATACATGAAACCGATTCGTACCAACATATGTATATTAGGTTTTCCACGTGGAGACGTTGAGTTTTTTTTCCATATGGTTAGCAGGCATTCAATTATTATTGTGTAATTATTGTATTTAATATCTGTATATATTACAAAGTTTGCATGGAACAGTGTCTACGACAGTATACAGCACTATTCATTACTCAACAAATGATCCACACCATGCCACGTACTATAATACGTATGTTAAGAAACATTATTGAAGTCAGATTGTTTATAATTGAATACATCGTGTTCTGATCAATAAAACAGTTGGCAAATATGAATCAGTACTATACATCTCAAATCATTTAGATAAAACTAATGGCTACAAAATTAAGTTGGATGTTAATTTAGTTTTGATGAAATATAATTTAAAATCAGTAAATATTTTTTTTGTGTGGCAAATCAGTGAATAGTATATTACATTTCCCGCTACGTTGATAAATACCTATATCCATATCAATTATCATGTAATGTACTATGTTTTTAACTTAAAAGAATATTGTGGTATATATCATATATATTTTCAAAGAAATGAAGCAAAAACGTCTCGGTATGGTAGTTGATTATTGGTGTAAATTTAGTTTTAAGCACATCAAGGTACGCAAACTCATACACGCTGGGACCCTCAAAAACCCTAACTTCTTCTAACGACTAAACTAAATCTTATTCAACACTAACTCGATCGCTTTTAGATGCTTCTACGTTGAAGTTTATTGGTCCACAAAATCTTTTTACGTGGCCTTACTGCATATATATATTTACTGTCATCAGTTTATAATAATATATGTTTCGTTAGATCACTGGTTAATTTATTATCGTTTCAAACATACGATTTAAATTCGTACATAATTAATTAGCTAATTGGTCAGAGAAATCAAATTCTGCTTACCTGTTTTTATAACGAATGATACAGTCGATTATAAAATCAGATAATTCAAGCAATAGGTTAGTAATTCTTCTACTCAAACTAATCATATGATTTTATTGCATCAAACATATGTGTATATTACAATTAGTATCTTAGGTTCCGTAAGTAGATTTATTATGTGCGGTAGTTCTTAATCATATAATATTGCAAAATAACATCTCAAGAAAATAATCATAATTTATATCAAAATTCTAATTAAATAGGCGTATGCAATCAGTATTCGTAAGGCGGAAGTTTCTAACTAATCGGCAGACAGCAATGCTACAGTTGATCTTCTTCTAACCAAACACTTGTAACTCGTCTTACGTTTGCCCCATAGGAGATAATCCATAAATGCATATTAGCATATACTGTTATTTTATTTACAATTAAATAAACTTATGTCCTATATATGTTTTAAAAATTATTTTTCATCAAGAATTTTTTTTTTGACAATATGTGAATTCATTTCATAGAAATAGCATTAAGATATAATAGTTTGGATCTAATTCTGCTAGAACTAGCAAAGGCTATCAAAGAATCCACAAAAAAATATATAAAAAGGATCCTTAAATACAATGTTAGGCTTAATCAAACAAAGACGAAGGCTAAAACATGAGAACAACATGACAGCAATTGACTCCCATATGATCCAGAGGACACTTTAATGCTGAAACTCCAAAAAAGATTTGAGATCAAGGGAAAGTTCAGGAGCGAATGAGATCCCGGAGGAATCAGATGTTTTGACAGGCGGAGGCGGTTAGGCGTCCCGGCCCCGGCCATCACTCCATCAAGAGTCCGCTCCCTAACAAACCAGAAGATTGAGAAGGATGAGGCTGTTGGTCCAATCCGACAAGAGGAAGAGCAAGCGATGAAGAACGAGAACTCGTGAACTGCAGGCGGTGGTTTTTGACTCTCTGCACCGGCCACAGCGTCGAAGAGATTGATGCTTTCCTATCGACAAAGAGGCAGTACATTTTTCATCAAGATGTTATTCAAACATCTACAATAACAGATTAACTGATTACTTCTTTTGTTATCGAATTTTGGAACTTGAAACTTTGAAAACTATTCTTTTTGAGCTTTCCTAGCACAACAATCAAATCGGTAGCATTCATCAATTAAGTTTGATTGTTTGTAATTATTTACATTTGTGTATGTTTAGCATACAACCATTAGCGAAAAAATGTTTTACATATTATCTTGATCATTATGATGATTAAAATATTATTCTTTGTCAAATATTGTAATATAAAAGGTAAACGCAAACAGATAATCAAGACGCTAACTTATTTATAATGTTCAAATTGACATTAGCTCAAAATTAGTTAAGGACAAAACTTGTTTAAGTACTTGAGTTTCTCCAAAATGAACAAACCAACACCATAAAGTATTTATACACGTCATATATTGTTGAATTAAGAACAAAGTAAAATTTTATATACATCTCAGTATACTCCTTTATATGACCCATCTCTGACAGTAGATATTATCTTCTTGTGTAGTCAAACCTAACATCTTGAATAAAGACCAGACTGCAACAATTTGCACGTTACATTGCCATGCATTTTTGCAAAATTTTATTTTGGAAACCTAAAGTTTTTTTTTTTGAAACCTAAAGTTTAGTACTACATGAGAAAAAATCTCTTACTTTTACTGAAAGTTACGTATAACACCTACTTTGACATACAATGAATACAGTAGAGATTAGGATAAACTTCATTAAGGTGTCACAATGCCCATTTTACCTTCCGCATTTACTTTTAGTTTTAGGATAAAACTATAAATAAGAAAAGAGGTGGTTAAAACGAAGACTTACATGTCAAAAAACGTAGTCAAGTCTTTGATTTACCTTCTCGGAGTTGTTAATTACCGTACGTAAAGTCAAATATAATGGGAAGGACTGTTTTAGGAAGTATATAAAAATCAGAGAGTGAAAAGACGAACACTAATTAACAGTGAAGCGTGAAGGACTTAAAGTTCGACGCAGTCAAAAAGGTTATATTCCTTTACTTGGTTGATTATGTCTTCTAGGACTGGACATTTTATCCGTTAAATTTGATTTGATTCGTTATTCATCTCGATTCGATCCAAAATTTTTGGATATTCGTAGACTTTCGAAGCAAAACAAATACTAAAAATCAATATCCGTTAAAAATCGAAGCAAATCAATATCAAAATTTTAAGAAGCGGATATCCGCTCCGATCCGAAAATATATAAATACATGTATATTGATTATACTTAATGTTTTAAATGTATAAGTTTATATAATAATTATTATAACATATGATTTGACAAATTCTATTCACATTATTACTTATATAAAAGTATTACATGAAAAAAAAAATTATAAAACAATTATAACTTTTTTCTTAAGTTTTGTTTTATTATAATTGTTAACTAAGTTTAAAATTTACGAAATATGTAGTTTCACTATTTCTTTTAGTTTTTATTTTATATATCATGCAAAAAAATATATTAAAAAATAAATTTATATTGAATTTTTAAAATTATTTGTATTAATCAAAGCGGATGAGATATTCGTAAGTATTCGTAAATATCCGTAAATATCTATTTATTTTTCGGATATTCGTTTTTCCGGATATCCGTTTTTTTTTGAAGCAAAACAAATCGAAAAATTAGATATCCGTAGAATACGAAGCAAATCACAAATACTTTCAAAAATCCGGATATACTATCTGTGTCGAACCCTAATGCCTTCTAGAGCTCTAATGCCTTCTAAAGCAGGGAACTCAGAAGCTCGTTGGCTTTTCCGAAAGATAAGTTTTCGCCGAATGAGTTATAAACTTATAATCATTTGCTTTTTCATATAGTAATAACACACATGATGTTTATTCATTTCACACAGCTTTTCTACCTTTAATAGTTCTAATGGTTCCTTTTTTTCCTAACTAAATGGTTCTTTTTCTTTTCCATATAAAAGTTCTTACTCATCTAATTAAAAAACACAACAGAGGTGTCGGCCATAACAAAACAATTTACTCAATAAAAAATGATTTTTTATTAAAAATTGAAAATCATAGAAAATGATGTTTATGATACATATTTAATATGTTTTTAATATATGTGAACAAATGAGAAATATCACCATTGTGAAACAGAATGAGTTTTTATTAGAATTGTACTTGCGGCTGGTGGTGTACGGCTTGCGGCTGCAAGTACGGTCCCCGGGTTCGATTCGCACTGGCCATCAGGGAATTTACATGCGGATTTGCTCTGGCGTCCGAGACCGAAGACCGTTGCCTGGCCATGACCCACCCTCGGGTGTGCGTCCGCGCCGCTAAGGGTTCGGTCTCTAGTCTGGACCATCACGGTGGGGCCAGGACACTCGATTATCAAAAAAAAAAAAATTGTACTTGCAACATATATATTAATATTTATCAATACAACTAAAAAATCATAAATATTGGGGATGGTCCAAATCTCTCCCTTGCTTATTCCACCAGTAATAAAAGCAAACTAAATAAATAACATCCAAGTTGTTAGGGCATCATTATTGCAAGTTTTTGTGTTTGGGTCCTTAATACACATATATGTATATGTATATATTATATATGTGTATATAATTGCGGATTAATGACTTTACGGAAACCTAAACCGAAAATTCCTTAATTAAAGAACTTTCGGTTTGGATTTCCGTAAAGTCCTTAACCCACAATTATATATGCATATATAATATATACATATACATATACATATATACTTGCAATAATGATGTTCTTAAAGCATCAAAGCCAACAACCCCAATATGAATATAGACACACATCAAATCATAGAATAAGATGCTGGAGAAGCTTAATAAATCAGTGGTTTAAACTTTTGGATTATCAAAACCAACCATTGGACGAGAATGGAATCAGAGACCTATATTCAGGACGTAATCATTAAGACTCTAAAAATAAGAAACTCATAAATTTGAAAAGAAGATTTCTAGATTCATTTCACATCTGAGGTGGTGAAAATGCATCAAGCTCGCTCCATCATAAAAGTTTCTAAGAGATTCATGCGCAAGTTTAGACAAAATCACCGACTTTACTCAAGATTATCTAAACTAGCAATTAACTTCTCTTACAAAGACACACCTCGCATTGGTTAAATATTTGTAAATAATTTCATCAATCAACTATCTCATTCTTGAAAGAAATCCCTCTGCACACTAGTACCAAGAGTCAAGAACAGAGCAAATGGCCAAAGAACTTAGAAATCCAATGATTCTCATTTCTCAAGAGTAGCAACAGTTACCTTGCTCCCATCCAGATGAATACTTTGTTATCCACACTTTGTTGTACTGATCAAAAGGAGTATCATTATGAATTTATCAGGATGCTGACTGCAAAAGCAAGTGAGGCTAACGACGGGAAGCCACTACCGCAATTGGTGCCTGCGTTGGTAGTCTAGCCGATTTAGCGCTTATCAGAATGCAAGCTGATAATACTTTGCCTTTAGCTCAGCGCAGGAACTATACCAATGCCTTCCATGCTCTTTACCGTATTAGCGCTGATGAAGGAGTTTTGGCATGATGAATCGTCTTGTAAATGTACATTTACAGCACATAATCTACTTAATTATTACAGGAGTATTGTCATGCATAACAGAATTGTGTGTTTGACTTGATCAAATTTTAAAGTAGTACGAGTAGAGAAAATACTCTTCGTGAGAGAGGAGTCTCTAAACTCTCGACCATGCTCGAATTGATCCGAATGCATTCTCCTTGCTCTCTTTTGACCCCTTAACCGCGTAATAACAACCCATCTCAGATTAAGATAGATTAGAACTGGATCATTAAGCTTCTAAGTTCAATCGGTTTGTGCCATTTGCAACCGGATTGCACTATGTTCTCAACATGACAAGAACTTGTCTAGACAACGAATCTGATCTCATTGTCATAATCTTTCCTCAACGACTTGCAAACAAAGATTTAAGACACCATTTTTTTTGTTCTTTACATCTTTTATTGTTCTTTACATCTCAAACTGTTAGTGACTTAATGATCTTATTCAACTGAGATTAAACCATATATAAAGAACACCATGCTTGCTAATTACTTTTTTAAATAATTATAAGTTTCATAATATCCTTTTAAGTGTTGAAGACTAAAACAACCATCTAAATTAACAAAATAAAACCCGAGTCATCCAACCATATACAGATTATAATGTCTAAAACAAAAGGACCATCTTCAATAGGCAGGAGTAGCAAGGCAGGAGTCAGGGCCATGAACAATCAACCGTTTCGGTATCGGCATAGCTCTAGCACGGAAACACGTCCCCGTGACACGTCTTTGACTTGGTCGACAAACCTTCAAAGCATTTTCCACTGCTTCATATTCGAAAAAGTAGACCAAAGCACGTCTGCAAAAGAAAAACTGAGGTTAGATGGAGTTTGTAAAAAAAAAAAAAAAATCTCACACAGTTTACTCAACAAACCTTTTGAAAACAAAAACATCGGTGATCTCTCCACAGGAAGAGAAATAGTTAACCAAAGCCCTCTTGACATCAGCCTCACAGAGCGAATAATCATATCCTTTAACAGTAATGCCTCGGCTCCTGCAATAATGAATTTGTCAGCAAAATTAAAAACATAATGCAAGAGACAAACATGAGTATATAAATTTACTTGTATCTTTTGAAGTGGGCGACGTATTGACGTGCCGCTTCACGAGTAGTCAACCCAGATCTCAGACTACTTAGCGCTGGTGGTAAGATCTTGACGGACACTCTCCATCCTCCCACGTCACTTCCGTTGAGTGCCAAGGCCTTCTCTGCTGCACCTTTCCCGCGGAGAACCACAGTAGTACTTGTGCCGTTAATAGCATTGGTCACCGGGTCTCCCGGCACCTTCACGAACTCCACGTTTCCACAAGAGCTGAAGTGGTTCACCAAGGAAATGTCGAGATCAACGGCTCGAAGGGAAAGGTCATATCCCTCGACACTGATCCTAACCCTGTAACATCAAAAACAACCAGATATATAGTTAATGACACATCTTAAAAGAAATTTCCAAAAAAAAAAAAGAAAAAAAAAATCATCTCACTGATTTTTGTAGAACTCCATGTACGACTCCATCGCATCGACAAAGCTCACACCTCCCAATGTCATTCTCTGAAACATAAAAGACATAAAATGAGAAACGAGGCCTAATCTAAAGAACAATTCAACACATGAGAAGCAAAAGCCGTAGATATGAGAAGAAGAAAGTTACCTTGGGGGCAATTTCTGTAGTTGTATCTTTAAACTCACTGAGGAGATGTTCTTCACCTGAGAAGAAAAAAAATGTACATATGAGAAGACAAGACAGTTCTCAAACACGATCACAGAAGATGGCTCTATTATTTTTTTGGGACGTACCAGAGTCCTCCTTGACTTCATGAGGAGCGATTTCTACAGACGCACGAACAAAGACTTCTTTCTCGATTTTCTGAAGAGAAGCAGTATGCAATCAAGATGATTAAATATATACAAAATATAAATTGTTAGGAAGAGTATGTGCGTTACCTCGAGGCTGGACATAGTATAGTAAGCATTTGTGGGAATTCCAAGTCCTACATCGATAACGACCAGCACTGGATAGGGAGCATAGTGGCAGAACTTAGCGTGAACATCCAAATCATTATCTCGAAGTTCAGGGCCTGTGCTGTACCAACCAACCATGTCTGAAAAGAAAAGAATTTTTGTCAAAAACATGGTCGCAACATAGACATATAAAAAATCAAAGCAGCAAGTTTCTGAAGTACCATTAATGCCGTGGAACAGTTGCAACATTGAGCGGCGGTGTTTGTGATAAAAAAACCCGCCACATGGGTCTTTTCCATCCTCCTTGAAGGGCACTACAAATCAATATGCAAATAAGTCGTATGCTAGCAACACGTAGGTTCCTAATGACAGTGTCCAGAGATATAACATCTATGCAAACTCAAATAAAACCTAAAAATATATTTTTTCCTTAAACCCGAATTTCTGAGGGAAAAGCGGGAAGTGAGATCGAAGATAGGGAGGGAGTTGAGGGGCGAACCTGGGTAGCTGTTGATGACATCAACGATACCATGGGAGCTACCGCCTAGAAGAACACCGACAACGCGCTTGCCTGATTTCTTAGCGAGGCGGTTGTAATCGTCGACGATATATTACGCAAGACGAGTGGATGAACGACCACCTTCTCGATCGTCCTTGCTGTTATCTGTTGCGTCTCTGTCACATCCATGTTCGGAGAATTAACCTTCGTTTTGTTTCTTCTCCAGGAAAAGTCCTCTAACCCACTTCTTCTCTCGTCTATTTATTTCTCTTTAATGGGCCGGACTTGTAATGCGTTAATGGTACGTCATCCATCATATGACGGCTCTAATCGGGTTCGTATAACCCCATCCATAATTAGGGTTTTGCTTAATTTTCTCTTTTATTTATGTTTGTTTAATGTTTACGTGTGCATGAAGGTTTGTTGAGATGGATTAATTATCTGAGACCCGATCTCAAGCGAGGTGGTTTTACTGATGCATGAAGAAGAACGTATTATAGAACTTCACTCCCAACTTGGCAACCGGATCATTTCATCTTCTGTCATATATTTTCGTTACTCCATATCAAACTAGATTTTTGACAAATTAAACCTCTTTCCAATGTTACACCATTCTTTGGTTTAGGTCCGATATGTTTAGTCAGCTTCATTAAAATTCTTTCTTTCAGAAGTTGTGAAGAAACAAAAAAACTGAGTTTTTGACGAATCATAAACTTCTGCATGATAAGTTGATTATGAGACGTAGGGCTGGCAAAAAAATCTGAATCCGAAGAACCGAACCGAACCCGTCCGAAAAAATAGTACCGAACTCGAACCGAAATTGATTAAATATCCGAACGAGTTCAAAATTTTGGTATCTAAAGAATCGGAACCGAATCCGACCTGAACCGAAGTATTCCGGGTACCCGAATGTATCCGAAATTGACTTCTATACCCTCTTATATAAATATACTACGTGTCTTCCTGCACCATGTGCAGTAAAAAAATTAAAATATTTTTTTAACAGATAAATATAAATTATATTTTAAAATAAAATTTTATTAATATTGTAAATTTTCTTTTTCGTATCAATATTTTAATATAAATTTGATTTAATTAAACATAAAAGTTATATTTAAGAATATTGTATACATTTTTGAAAATTTTAGTAATAAAATTATATAATTTAAAAATATATAATTAAATTAAATTTCAAAATTTATAATGTCATATTTGAATATGATGATCACCCCGGGGTATGCGCTAGCGCCCTTGACAGGCACTGCAGGACCCGCCGACGCTCATGCATACTTGCTATATTCCTGCGTTCTTGCATGGCTCGCGCGCAACCCCGCCAATATGAGTTCACCTGGTACTAGCAGCTTTATCGGGGAATTATTTATTTTAATGATGATTTATGAGTTATTCCCATATTTTTAAAAAAATTCCAAAAATATAAATTGACATTAAATGTAATATATGAGTTATTACCATATTTTAAAAAGTTTATAAAAAATATAAATTAACATTAAATGCAATTAACCATGTCATATTAAGCTATAAGACAAGTCATCAATTTCAGTAGTCATGTCATATTTGTTTTGTGAAATTGATTGTAAAAAATACATGTGGCAAAATCATTTCGCAAATATAGTCTAATAGATTTTAGATTTAATGTCTATTAAAAACATCCAAAATATATAAGATATTTTTAAATTGTCCAAAATACTTGAAAATATATACAAATAGTCAAAAGTAAATGTCTAAAATAGCTAAAATATACTCAAAATACCAAAAATGTTTGAAATATCTATTGATTATATATCCAAATATTCAAACCAAATCAAATTATATGTTAAGTTTAGGTATTTTGACATATGTTATTCAAAATTTTATGTAATATAATATTTTTTTTCTAGATTTTGAGAAATTTAAAGTATATAATGAATTTCAAATTTTTAAAAATTTTAAAAATTAAAAAAATAATTTTAATGGGTTATCCGAACCCGAACCGAACCCGCAAAGATCCGAACCGAACCCGAACCGTAATTTAGAAATATCCGAACGGGGCTGAAATCTTTCACCCCGAAACCCGAATAGATCCGAACCGAAACCGAATGGAAACCCGATCGCCCACCCCTAATGAGACGTAATATAAAGTGTTATTGATATAAGTCACGTTATATTATGAACGCTTTAGTTACGCATGCTACTTATTCTATACATGTTTAATGAATGTTTTGGACGTTGTAGGTGGTGTAACCTCTCATTTCTCTGGTCGAAGGGATAACTAGATAAAAAACCACCGGAATACGAAGATCATGCAAGAAGAAGATGAAACATCTTGGATTAGATCCGGCTACGCTATCTTTTCGATATAATTACATTAAATATTATCAAAATATATTGAAATGTAAAAAAAATAGAAATATTTTCGTTGCGAATATAAAACTAATAATATAATATTTTGTTTTTACTTATAGAAAAAAAAATATATATATATAGATTATTAATTTATGATTTTAATAGGAATAATATATTTACATGAGAGTTTTAAAAATACTATTATCTTATTATTTTATTAATTTGTGGTCCAAGCTGGGACCAACGAAATTTATTAAATTATATAAATTATTAATTTATAGAGGTTCTACCGTATATGGAATCAAACGATTTTCTGCTTTAGAAAACATTGTTATTGTTGTGAAACAAGAGAATAAAATATGTATGTTTCTGTATTATTCATAAACATAAGGAGCCCTATATATATAGGGAATTACACCGTCATAGAACAATGGAAAGACTAGAGAAAGAAAATACAAATATGGAAAAAGTACAAATCATAAATCAAGAGATAGAAGGAAACTAGGGTTTGGAGACTCTCTCTCTAAGCGGCTGTCTCTCTCTCTCCTCAAGGGTGCGGCCGACTCTCTCTCTCTCTCTAGCATTGGGCCGGTTATGGACATCCACAACATGATTTATAACATTCCCCCTTGGATGCCATAACAATACAGAGTTTGTAATACGCTTTAGATGTTGCCTCATTAAAACCTTACCAGGAAAACCCAGTGGGACAAAACCATGGTGAAGGAATAAGAGTACAACACGTATTACTCCCCCTGCACATCACTGAAGGTCTTTCAGTCTACGCATCCCAATCTGATGCGTAAGCTTTCTGAACGTGCAGGTAGGAAGTAATTTACTCCCTCGATCGTCTGCTTCATGGAACACCATGATATGGCCGTTCCACCATGTGTAAACACATAGCTTGTCTGTGATCGTGCATTGTGTGGATCCGAAAGATAACATGCATCAGTAAAACCAACTAAACCTTCTTTGTTTTGGTTAGTATAAAATAAACACAAGTCTTTCATTCCTTGCAGGTAACGAAGAATATGTTTAATCTCGCCCCAGTGCCTTTGGGTCGGACAAGAGCTAAACCTAGATAGTAGGTTCACGGTAAAACATATATCAGGCCGTGTGTGACTTACCAAATACATTAAAACTCCTATGGCACTGAGATATGACACTTCAGGACCAAGGACATCTTCATCGTCCATCTTAGGACGGAACGGATCAGTGTCCAGACCGAGGGACCTCACGACCATGGGGCTGGATAAAGGGTGTGAGTCGGCCATGTTAAATCTCTTGAGTACCTTTTCTGTATATGCCATTTGATGCACAAGGATTCCATCATTAATGTACTCAAGCTGTAATCCCAAACAGAACTTTGTTTTTCCAAGATCTTTCATCTCGAATTCTTTCTTAAGATATTCAACTGTTTGGGAAATCTCTCCAGAGGTTCCTAGGATATTAAGATCATCAACATACACTGCTATGATCACAAATCCTTTATTTTCGAATTTCTTTATGAAAATACATGGACTGATCGGGTCGTTTCTATAGCCCTCTTTTACTAGGTACTCACTTAGTCTATTGTACCACATTCGACCTGATTGTTTCAATCCATAAAGAGATTTATTCAACTTTATACAATGTTGTTCTCGAGAACTCTCTTTGTTTTTCAATTCAATACCCTCTGGGACTTTCATATAAATATCATTATCCAGTGGACCATATAAGTATGCAGTTACTACATCCATTAACCGCAAGTCTAAGTTTTCTCTTATAGCCAGACTTATCAGGAATCTAAAAGTAGTAGCATCCACCACAGGGAAATAAGTTTCCTCATAATCGATTTCTGGTCTCTGTGAGAATCCTTGTGCAACAAGCCGTGCTTTATATCTCACAACTTCACCATGTTTAA
>NC_027750.1:3980472-4034316 GCF_000695525.1 Brassica oleracea var. oleracea | reverse complement strand
CTCTTCTTTAAAGAGTTTAACTCCACGTTTATAGATTCTTTCCATTTGATCCAATCTGATCGTTGAGTGCACTCATAAATGGACGTGGGTTCATGATCCTCGTTTAAATCCATAAGTTCAAGTGCTACCTTGTATGCAAATATATCATCAATGTCGACATTCTTTTTATTCCATCGTATCCCAGACAAGACATAATTTATTGAGATCTCATTATTATCCAGACCATCAGTACCATGAAGCTTGGCGTCCCAAGCTTTAGTATTAGGTACATCAGGACCGTCGGCCATGTCTAAAGCCTTAGGGTCGGACGCGGCCACATCTCGGGTAGGATCGGCCGCGACCATGTCTGGGGTTCCAACCTCGGATTCAGCACCTTTCTTTGTTTTCCGAGGGTTCTTATCTTTGGAACCTATTGGTCTACCACGTTTCAAACGTTGTCTAGACTCTGTAGCAACTTGATTGTGTCTCTCTTGAACATCAATTCTTATTGGTGCATTAGCAGCTGGTATATATGACTTAGTCACTCTTTTTGAGTCAGCAAAGGAATCTGGCAATTGATTAGCTAGCTTTTGTAATTGTATTATCTTTTAGACTTCTAAATCACATTCCGAAGTCCGAGGATCTTGCCAAGATAAGGATGTTTGATTTCATGTAATCTCTTTTACCAGCTTATTATTATCCCCCCTTAATGTTGGATGTTCGGATTCATTAAAATGACAATCCGCGTATCCGGCCTTAAATAAATCACTCGTAGTTGGCTCAAGATACTTTATAATCGTGGGAGAATCATATCCAACATATATCCCCATCCTCCTTTTGAGGTCTCATCTTTGTTCTCTGTGGTAGAGCAGTTGGAAAATAAACGGCACAGCCGAATGTCTTAAGATGGGATATGTCTAGCTCATGATCCATAAGCAATTGTAATGGGGAATATTTATGTTCACTAGACGGTCTTATACGAATCAGCTCGGCCGCGTGCAAGACCGCATGTCCCCAAGCTGTGGCCGGAAGCTTAGACCTCATAAGCAATGGTCTAGCTATTAGCTGAATTCGTTTTATGAATGATTCGGCCAAGCCGTACTGTGTATGTACATGTGCCACAGAGTGTTCCACACTTACCCCCATGGACATACAGTAATCATTAAACGCTTGGGACGTGAACTCATTATCAAGACGTATAGTCTTTTATAAATATAAACTTTATAAACATAAAGAGCCCTATATATATAGGAAATTACACCGTCATAGAATAATGGAAATACTAGAGAAAAGAAATACAAATATGGAAATAGTACAAATCATAAACCAAGAGATAAAAGAAAACTAGGGTTTGGAGTCTCTCTCTCTAAGCGGCCGTCTCTCTCTCTCCTCAAGGGCGCAGCCGACTCTCTCTCTCTAGCATTGGGCCGGTTATAGACCGGGCTGGTTATGGACATCCACAACATGATTTATAACAGTTATTAAGATATTACAAGATTTAGACTTTGATTCACGTGCCTGCACTGATATATTTTTTTCAAAAATATGTTACTATTTATTTTTCATGTCATTATTATATATCTTATATGTGTCATCGTATAATTAATCATATGTTATACGTACCGTCATATAAATAATCATATAACTAATAGTAATTTATATGTACCTTCATATAAATAATCACATATATTATATTTTAAAAACTTAATGTGAAACATAAAAATCATAATTTAAGCTGATGTTTGAAATTAGGTTTTGTATTGTAGTTTTCCTATATATATATATTGAAAACATTCTTTTATAACGATTATTGGAAAATATTTTAGTAAAAATCAATTTTTGAATATATGTATATTTTTATAAAGTTTTTTTTATTTGAAAATATTTATATAAGGTTTAAATTTGTTTTATGATTATTGTAGACAAAATATATTTTTAGGTAATTAAATTGGACCATTTTCATATATTTTAAAACTTGTCTAGATAGATAGTTTCTTATAATATAATGGACTTCTAATTTTTCTTAATTATTTAAATTCATTACTTTTTTTTGATATAATGTTATCTATTTCCAAACATCATTATAATTTTTATACTGCTATCCATGTTTACAAAAAAATCTCAAATGTACTTCAGTTTTAATAATATAGATTAGTATTTCATGAATTCTGTTTTTATATAGTAATACACAAGATGTTTTCTTTTAAAACTCATTTCATGATCTGTTTTTCATATGAAAATTCTATTGATCTGTTTTCATATAAAAAAATTTAGTCATAAATTTGATTAGAAAAACCAAGGAAAAACAAAGAGGTTTCGCCATAACAAAACAATTTATTGGATTTAATCATCTATATTATTAAAACTGAAGTGCTTTTTGGTGCTTTTTGGTGCTGTTTGAAAACATTTATAACAGTATAAATGTGAATTGTTTGGAAACATGGATAACAATATTTTTATTACTTTTTTTTATTTACACATTTAGCCATTGAATTTATAATAAATTAAGTATTTTCTTTTTGTATTTCTTTTTATTTACAGATTCTATGCCACTTCATTTAAAATCAATTAATTACAATTCTAAAGCTTATCTAAACAAATCAATATTCATATATTGACTATTATTAATATTCTATGAATATTAACTAAATCGCATGTATTAAAAGGAGATAACTTTTTCATATATTACATCAAATTGCATCAACTTATAAAATTATTAATATAATATAATGTACAAATAAAAATATTATTATCAAACATCTTTATTATAAAATAATATATTCTACTCTATATGTAAATTACAAAACATAATAAATATACATGGATTTTTTGTATAAAACCAGCGGTTTACGAATTTACGTTGAACGCAAGTTAAATCAAACATCCGCGCGTCAATTTCTACTTATTTATTAAAATGGTACTTGTAATATAGATTTTCTTTTCATTTCATTTCTTTTGCTTGATCTTTTAGTTGTATTAACACAAGTTGGGAGCAAAAAAAATACAACAATGACTGGATTGATAAATATTACAAGTACAATTCAAGCAAAAGAAATGAAAAGAAAATCTATATTACAAGTACCATCTTTTAATAAATAATGATTAAATCCAGTAAATTGTTTATTCTACCAGTAATGAAAACATCTAGACACATCAGCTTCATCCAAGTTGCTAAAGCAACATGCAACCCCCAAAATGAATATAGACACATACATACACATATGCGCGTGTGGGAATATGCACACATCAAATCATGGAATAAGATGCTGGAGAAGCTAAATCAGTGGTTGGTTTCTATGTTTGTATTATCAAAAATCAACCATTGGACGAGAATGGAATCGGAGACCTAGTGGCGATATTCAGGACGCAATCATAAAGATTAGAAACTCATGCAGAAGTTTAGACAAATCAGAGGAGAACACAGATTCCAAGGGATTCATGCGGAAGTTTAGACAAATCACATAGATTACTCAAGATCATCTCAAACAAGGACTATATAAGTGGCATTAGTTATGTGCAGAAACAAGTAAGCATATGATGCAGATACAAATCGAACATATTTTGCAAACCATCTCCATGTCTCTAGTTTAAGTTGTTTATAAGAATAACCGATACAAAGAGCTAAGTTAGCATTGGTAAAACAATGTAAACACTTTCATCAATCAACTATATCATTGGCAGACTGTTAAGGAACATGGAGATGGGAGATACACTACTAGTCTACTACCAAGAGTTAAGAATTTAGAGCAAATGGTCCAGAACTTAGAAATTCAATGATTCTCACTTCTCAATAGTAGCAACAGTTATGCATCTGAACAATGAACAAGGCTTTCCAAAACTTGGAAGTAAACAAGAGAAAAACACCTAAGAAACAATAACAAGAAAAAAAAAAGAAGAAGCACAAGTTCAATAATCCAAATGAAAATTAGCAGGGCAGATTAGATAGTCTGCAATGGCAATGGCAACACATTGCAATGGTAGAAACCCTCCCTCAGATAGTTGTCAGACATGACTCTTCTTTGTGACCATGTCCCAGAAGAAGTCCGTCAACACAGGCTCATAACACGGCATCTTAGCATAACCAGGAAAGTAGTTAATATCAATAACAAGGTACCTATCACCATCTCTCGCATCCCTAATCACATCGAAGTTGAACAGATTCAAACCCATCGATTTCCTCATCGCCTTAGCTAACTCCTCCAAGAAACTCGAAGGAGGCATCTCCACTTTCTCCAAGCTCCTATCCTCACCATACTCCTTGTTCTTCTCCTCCTGAGTAGCAGTCAAGTTCGATATCTGCGAAAAGGGCAAAGACCCTTTCGACGTACCAATCTTCTCCTCGGAGATATCAGGCAAAGATCTTCTCTTTACGCACTTCACGTAGTCTCCCACCACATAGACCTTGAAGATCACGCCACCGTGATTCACAAACTCCTGCAACACAACGGGCGCCTTGAGTATCTTCATCCCTTCTTGGTCGTAAATCAAGAACATCTTGTGAGACTTAGCGCTCCCGTCTGCGTCCAAGGGCTTAGCGATCACCGGAAACTCAAGCTCCCCCAAACCTTCTCCTCCTCCTCCGCAGCTAAGAACGGTTGGATCCATCACAACGACCTGCTTCGGGACGCCAAAACGCTCCCTTTCCGAAACAGGGAAGTTTAACTGAGTGATCACCTCGAGCATCGAAACCCTGTTGTGCAATTTCTCGATATCCTCCGGCGAGTCGATGACAGGGACGTTAGGGCACTTCTCGCGAAACTCGTGGAGGTTTTGTTTCCAGTCGAGATCGTAAAGCTTGTGGATCACGCAATCGAGCTTCCCCTGTTCCAGCAAGGGTTTCGTTGGATCGAGCTTGATTAGATCAATGCCTCGTTGCCTTGAGTGCTCGATCAAAGAAGGCTGGATGAAGCTATTCTCCTTCTTGGCTGCGAGAGCGTATCCGACTCTGTATCTCTCTTCCTGGGTTGAATCTGACATCTTTGTGAGTGTTGCTCTGTTTCGGAGGGAACAGAGTTTAGGTTAACATTTGAGAGTTAAGGATCCGGAGAATGTGAGATTCTACACGGAAGTGGATGAGATCGAGGAGATGATACAGAATCTAACGCGATTCGAAGAGGAAAGATCGAAAGGGATGATCGCCTTTCGGAAGATGAACTAACAGGAGAGAGAGGGAAGAGAATGTTGTACACGTGTGGAATGGAATAAAAGTACGTGTGGGGATGCAAATGGAGAATGTTTAACACGTGTAAGCGTGTGAAGGTTGGATAGTGCAACTCTTTTTCATATGATGGACGGTTATGAATGCTTCGTTTTTTTTTTCTTGTGGGCCATGTTATTTTTAGTGGGCTTTTGGATCTTTGGAACTGAAGTATTCACGTGGTAAATAAACGTAGCTATTCAGGTGACGACGACAAACGCTTTGCAAACCATAAAGCGAATAAGGGGGGGGGGCACATTTATCCCCAAACCAAAAATTGAACCGAACCGAACCGAATAAAAAAACGGGATTTGATTTATAGGTTAAGAGTCCTATCAAATTATCTAAACTAAACGGGATTCTATATCTTTAGAAATAAAAAATCGGAACTGAACCAGAATATAGAACTAAGAATTGCATTTATCCAAAAAAAAAAAATTATCTGAATAGTCTATATCTGAACCAGAATATATTTAAAATTATCTGGATCACTCGAATTTTTATCCAAAAATATTCCCAAACTTTCTTATTTTTTATCTAGAGTTAACCGAAAATTAAAACCGAATCGAAACAGAAATCCAAAATTATTTTAAGCCGGTTTTTGACTTTTTTATCCGAACGAAACCAAAAATCGAATAGAAACCAAACCGGATTTCTTAAACACTCTAAATGATCATATATCTTTTGAGAACTGAAAAATCGAAAATCAAAATAAACCAAACTGAACCAATACTTTAACGCCGGGCCTAACGCGAATACAGAAGCAGAATCAAATAAACTGAAGTTAATTAAACCAAAAGACAAGCCTTTACATTAATAACAAAGGTCGAGAAACATCGTTGTTACAATCGAAAAGAAGCAAAGAATCAATAACCAACAAAGATATATATAAAAAACACTGATGAGAATCAAAATGAAAATCAATATGTATGTTCCTTTCTACATATAATAAGCTTTTTTAATGCTTTTCCTTACCTCCAAGAGTTTAATATTTCGGGTTTACTGCTGCTGCTTTCTTCTTGAGAAGACTTTACCAAGTAGAGTCTTCTTCTTCTTGATCTTCTTCTCCATCACAACCTCATCTTCCACGTTCTCTGTCGAGGCCTTATCGCTTTCATCGATCTTTCTTGAATCTTCTTCTTCCTCCGGAGACTCTAGTTCTGTTTTCTTGTCCGTAACAGCTTCTTTCTTCTCTACCTGGCAACTTTCCCACATTTTGAAGATAACTTCAACTGAGTTATCTTTGTCATCATCATCATCTGGAGACTCTTCTTTCTTCTCCTTCATCTCTGTTTTCGCCTCCTCGGGCTTTCCATTCATATCTTTCTCCTCCATACCATTACCATTACCATTGCCATTGCTGATATGTTCTTGTGGAGCTTCTTCATCAGTAGATATGACTTCAGGAGATCTCTCTTCTACACTTTTATGACCATTCTCTGAAGAAAACTCAACCACTTTCGGTAACAAATCATACTCTTTCTCACTTTCACTGACCTCCACCTCCTCCTTGCTCAATCTTGCTTCCTCTAGTAACTTTGATAACTCCTCAATCTTCCTCAAAGCAACACCTTCCTTTACCCTCAGCTCCTCGTTCTCATGAACCACGCTTTCAAACTCACTCTCTTTCTCCAACAGACTCTCCTTAAGCTTCACGCTTTCATCTCTCGCTTCCCCGAGACACTCCTGGAGATAAACAACCTCATCCTCCACCTCCTTCAAACTCTCCTTCGTCTCCGCTTCCTTCTTCCAAGCAGCATCAGCTTCTTCCTCCGTCCTCTTCAGCAAACCATCCAACCTACTCATCGAAGCGACTTCCTCCTCCATCTTCCTCACGTAATCCAACAAGTTAGCTTCCTTCATCTCCCACTCCTTCTTCGAGCTCTCGAAATGCTTCTTGGTCTGCTCCACCGCGCTAACAAGAACATCGATCTCGTGTCTTGATTCATCAAGCATGGTCTCGTACTTCTCGCTAGTCGCTTTGATGACCAGCTTCAGGTCCTCTATCTGCGCTTCGTACTCTTGGTCTCCGCCGCCTTGGCTTAACAGCTTCTCTTTCAATTCTCTTCCTTCGCTTGAAACTTCGTGTAACGCCGAAGCTAGAGTCTCCATCGCTTTCTTGCTCTTCTCCTCTTCCTCCTTTGAGGTTTCAAAATCCGCTAAAAGCTTCTTCTTCTGTTCTAACAGCCTCTGAACGTTTGAAGAAGCGTCTTGCTCCTTATCTAACGCACGATTCTTCTCCTCAACGACAGTTTCAAGCTCGTTCTTTAAGCTCTCTACTTCTTTTTCGGTCTTTGACAGTTGTTCTTCTGATTCCTTAAGATCCTCCTTTTGTCTAGCGACTGTTGTCTCCAATGTCATGATCTTCTCCTTGAGGTTAATGAGTTCGGATTCTGTTTCGTGCAGCTTATCATTGCTTCCTTCGAGTTGTTTCATCACAGACTCCAAAGATAAAGATGCACATCTCTCTAGATTCTTAGCTTCTTGTAGCTGTGACTCCACTTCTTTGGCTTTGCTCTTCCACTCCTCAGATGAGCTGTTTGCAGCTTCGAGATCAGCATTAAGCTTCTTGATGATCATCTCTTGTTCTTTCACCTCAGACTCAAAGCTTCTCGCTCTCTCAAGATCTCTTTTCAAAACATCAATCTCCTCTTCTAGCTTACCAACCATTTCACTTTCGGATGAATCAAGCAGAGCTTTCAAACGTGTCAACTCAGAAGATAAGATCTCAACTTTCTCCGCATGAAGCTGATATGTCTTACTAGAATCATCCGCTTGGATCAAGGCCTTGCTCTTAACCTCATTGGCCTTAGCCAACTCTTCATTAACCTTTTGAAGCTCCTGCGTAACTGAAGCGTGTTGGCTCTTGACGTTTTCGAGTTCTTTCTTTAACTCTTCTTCTTTCTTCTGAACGGCCTCGATCCCTTCCTCAACAGCTTGGAACTTCTCAACCTCGATGTTATTCTGAGCTTTTAAAGCGTCGTCCAGCTTCAGAGAAGCTTCTTCAGCTTCTTTCTTGGCTTCTTTGAGTTCATCAAGTGCTTTAGCTTTCTCCTTCTCTAATGAAGATATCTTCTCGTTTGCTTTCTTTAGATCTTCCTTGATTTGAGTCAGAGTCAACCGAGTCTGCGTTGGCTCTGCTGATGATCCTTTCGCTGCTGCACGCGCTTGAGTTTTCTGCAGACCACATACAACTCTCATATGACTAGAATATAAACAAATGTAATCTACAGAGAACTGTAACAACACTCAAAGACTTATTACCTCAGGTGGAGTTGGGACCTTTGGTGAGCGTCTCTCAACAGAAGAAGACTTTGAACTTGGTGAAGAGCGATCAAGTGAAAGGCGTGTACTTGGAGAAGTGGTCTCAGATTTATTCACTGCCCTACTCAATCTTGCCACTTTTGGAGTTGCGGGAGATGATTTCCCCGGAGGAGTTTCCGACAAACTAGTTCTGATTCCGACAAAAAAAAACAAACAACACTCGGATTTTCAGACAAGAAAGCAAACAGAGACAATTCGATCAAAAGATTTAAACTTTCCGCAGAAAAAAGGGAAAACGAATCCATAAGTAATTAGATCTGACTTGATCATCATTGACAATTACTCAAAAATAGTAACTTTGAACACACAGAAACAGCAGATCTGTTCTTCTACTTGAAACTAAAACAGAGTGAAACAGAGTAAAGAGTCTTACTTAGTCTTCGAAGACATAGCTACCGTCACCGACCACCACCGTCACGCTTGATTTGAGGAAGATGAAGTTGATCGATTACAAAAAACAATGTTGAATTTTTGCAAAAATCGAGTTTATGATTCAGATCAAGAGAGAGATGGAGAGAAAGTGTTAAGGGAATAAACCCAGAAGAAGAATGATAGAAGAAGAAGACCTGTCTCCAGAGTGGCCACACTCTCTTAGAAAAGCTAAAATTACAAAACTTTTTTCTTTAAAAGAAGTCGGATTCTCCTCCTACCGATCCGATGTATCAGAAAAATACAACCAACCACTAACTATTTCTTTTAATTAAAAAATAGAAGGAAATTAAGAACGTGAAAGTTGGTATAATTAGCCCTGGGACGGAGGGTATCCGGATCCGGATACGGATCCGTAGGATCCGTGGATTTAATATCTGGATCCGGATTCGTGGTTTCTGGATATTCGGATTTCGGATATCCGTCTCGATATTCTATTATCCGCGGATATCCGGATCCGGATCCAGATCCGTCAAAATAATCAAAAATATTTTTTTTAACAAAAAATACTAATTTTTTAATATAATACATAAATTAAATATTTATAAATATATTTATATATGTTTATAATATTGTAAAAACTAAAATTTAATATTATAAGATTAATTCATGTATAAATATTAATATATCAAATATAAATATTAATAAAATTTAAAAATTTAATGTATTTTAAAAATACGGATCCGGATCCGGATATCCGGACCTAAAAATTAAGATATCCGGATCCGGATTCGGTTTGCACGGATCCAAGATTTTACTATCCGGATTCGGATCCGAGCACCCCGGATATCCTATTTTCGGAGCGGATCTCGGATCGAATCCGGATCTCGGATAATAAGTCCCAGGCCTAGGTATAATGACGAAAGTGACCTGTGCTGTTGTTTAGTCCGATCAAACCGACAGCGAACCACCGTCACTCTTGTCCATATCATTGCTGCTACATAGATCAACGGCTGTCATTATTCCGCAATGTTTTTATTATTTTCAATAAAAATTATTGTATTTATAATTGAGGAGACTTTGCTGGCTTGTATATACAAAATTCATCATAAAGAAAATAATAAAATCACTTAGGCATAAAAAAAATATATATGAATTCTGAAACGCATAATAAAATCACTTTGGCAAGAACCTAGAAACATTAAACAAGAACACAGCATTGTGAGAAAACTAAAAGAAAATCACTCAGCACTATGTCTTGTGACTCAAATCCACCATTAAGGTGCATACTTCTCCTCCATAGTGTGCAGCAACCTTTGGCAAAAAGGGCATAATCAACAAAATTGCGCATCTAATTAACTCATGAAGAGAACATAACCCTCAAGACTAGACATAAAAGCAATCAAGTTTGCATTTTATATCTTTCTAAACATGTTTTGATAGTTCCAGATTTCTCAACGAAGAAGCACCACGAAATTCTTATATTGCAGATTTCGATAGCTACTGCAATTATAATTTGTGTGCGAGGTTACAGAGGTTTTCCAAGTTGAAATATAATATTATTCATTGATACTCTGCTGCATGTACACTTTTATTATTCGTTGTATTAGGATGCATAATATTTTTATTTTTTTTGTTCAAAGATGCATAATATTTAATGTGACTAAAACATGTGTTACAATCCCAAATGTAGAAAATTCAGCTCCTGTGTCTTATATCTCATTGTTTCTGCTTCCTACCATCGATGACAAACGAGTCTTAAGTACGCAACTAATGGTGCAAATAAAACCGCACCAACTGCTGCACCCATCTTCCCAAACCGGATCATATCTTCGTCCGGTTCAACACAAGCATCCATAGGCTGACCACACAAACCCTCGTTATTAGCAAAATCGTCCACTCCAATTTTCAAGTGTTCTTCATTAAATTTAGGTATGGGACCGGTCAGTTGATTGTCTGCCACAGAGAACGCGGCGAGCCGCCGAAGTGACGCTAGTTCGGGAGGAAGTTGACCAGTGAACTGGTTATGCTGAAGCATAAGAGTGTTCAGAAAGGTAGTATTTGGTAAACTGGCTGGGATTTCACCAGAGAATTGATTGTAAGAGAGGTCTAGAAATGTAACAGTTGGAACCAAGGAGGCTATATCAGATGGTAAAACTCCGGAGAAGTTGTTCCTAGAAAGATCTAGAGCTGTCAAATCAGTACAATTTTTAATCCCTTGAGGAAACTCTCCTTCGAGACCATAACCACCAAGTTTAATGCTCAAAACCCTATTCTCATCATCATGCCAGCAAGTCACACCACTGAACTTACAGATATAACCTGCAGTCTTGTTGCCAAATACCCAGCTCGTTAAGTATCCATTTGGATCCTTAACTTGGGAGTGTATGGTCCTCAGGCATTTTACGTCGGCCTCGTTTGCGCATGTGAAACTAGACACCAGCAAGAACCATAGACAAGTTGAGAGTAGGGGTATTAAGGACATTTTTGAGCTTTGATCAATGGAAGATTACAAGAGAGAGGTTTTAGCAAGAATAGCAAGTGTAAATTGTTATAGAATCCAAAACTTGAGCATGATAAGTTAATAGTTATAAAGATTTTCTAAAGTCACGAGTCGTCTCTTGTCGTGTAAAATGGGTTCCACGGAGGAGATTTGATGATATTCATTCACACACAATGATTTCGGCTTGTCCCCTGCGTTTGAATATTCTAACTGTGGAAAAAATGTTAAATCATGGTGTACGAGTGAAGACTTTAGGATATTCAAGAGTCAAGACTGATACCAGTCATGGAGGTAATAACATTTATCAGAAACATGGTCACTGAAAAGAACAAAGAAAGAGGTCGGTTTGTGTACATGTGTATGTATTGTATACATTGTTTGTGCCAACGGGAATCTCTCAAATCATAATCCAGAAAAGAAAATGCAATAAATCATTGTGACAAGAAAGACAATGTGAGAGTAAAAACGTATATAAGTAAAGGAATACTCACAAAATCGATGTATCCTGCATGGAACACAATAGAGCTTTGCATCTCTGGCTGATTGGATCCTGCCTCTTGGGCCTCCAAGTAACGCCTAATGCAGATATAAACACCAGATCAAAAGAAAGCCATATGCAAAGTCTTGAGCACCAAGAGAAGCGACAAGTAACACAACATCAGTTGTTCTATGAATCAGTTTAAAAAGAACAATGCTCATCAGCGATCTCAGAACTAATCCTGTAACCGGTTAGCTTTAAGTTGATCAGAATGCCACAACAGGCACAACATATAATAATTAACTAGAAATTGATCCGCGGGTATAGGTTTTTACATTTTATACATTGATATTTTTTTTCATAATTAGTGTTATATATTTTAGATGAGTCGTATGTAATATAACTAATTGTATTCAAAAGATCTGGACCGAATCGGATAATATAGTTATTAATTTTGGTACAAATATTTGAACCTGTTTCTATACATCAGAACCGAACTCATCCATACCTAAAAGGACACAACTCAAAACCCACACATAAATTTATAATACTCAAACGGGGTTTTATTTTAAAAAAAAAAATATACCCGAAAAGAACAATGTGTACCAAATATTCATGTCAAACTGTTTTATAAACTAATAAAAAGATTTTTTCTATGTGTTTGGCTACATTAACTGAAATAGAAAAAAAAAATTATTTAGTAAAATAATTATATGGAGTGGAAAATTAAGTGACAATAAATGTAATACATTTTTATTATTTTGATTTAAATTATTATTTTATTCATAAAACATGTCTTTGAATTATGTTTCTTGCTACGTAAATTTCCACCTATTGAAACTAAAATAAATAAATAAAAATTAGTAAAACAAACTTAACCGAAAGTTTAACCATATGCAAAACTCAATTATTTTACAGTTTTGATTTTATAATTGACATAAAATTAATGTTGATTAATTAATAAATAAAAATCTGCAGTATTATTATTATAATAATACAATTAATGATGTGATATATTGTTAAATTAATATAATTAATGAAATTGGTAAACTGAGCGAAATATGAAAATACAGTTAATGCAATTGTATTAATGAAATTACTAAAATGACACTTTTGTTTACTACTATCCATGTTTTCAAACAATTTTTCATTTATACTACTATTCATTTTTTCAAATAATATCAAAATGTATTTCAGTTTTAATAATATATATTATCTATCACAAAACTTCCAAGCAATGAAAACATAAGTGAACCAAGAAGAATTATGTTGGCGAAGACTTACAGGTTAAAGTTCATCAACATTCTAGACTTGACGTGTCTGTTTAAGCGCTGAGGATTTGGGGATTGAGGTTAATGATTTTTTTTTACAGTTAACATTTAATTAATATATAAAATAATAGTTTTAAAAATAGTTTTTTTTTTTAATTTCAAAATAAATTTTCAAAAAGTGGAAAAGTTAAAAAGTTTTTTTTGGAATTTTTTTATTTTCTATTATTTTCTATTATTTATTTATATTTATATATCTATAAAACCTTGTTCAAAAAATCTGCGGAGTAGCCGATTATACGTCCGATTAAACGTGACTCGTGTGGTCAGCGTGGCGAGTTGGGCCACTTCGGTTGACGTATACGTTGGTCCGAGTAATGAACGTAGTGTACGTGGAAATTAAAACTCGGCCGCGTAATTGAACAAGGCTATAAAGTAAGAAAATGAGGTTTCCTATGTGAAACTGTTTTTGTTTTTTTTCATTTTTATGCTTTTTTTTTTTTTTTTTATGACCGTGGTATCCGAATGCCCCGAGGGGATCCGACTAGCGCCCAATGACACTCCGGGTAAACCAGACCCCTTAGGGCGGGCCCAAAGGTCCCTCAGGGCATCCACGAGGGCTGGTGATCACCCCATTTAAATCCACCAGTGGCCAGTGGGAATCGAACCCGAGACCGTATTGGGGCCGAAGCTCCCTCAAGTACCACTAGACTAATTTTTATGCTTTTTGGTCAAAACCCTAATTTTAAGATGGACAATTCTCCTAAATAGACTATTTTCAAGTTTTGATCACAAAAATAGATCATAAAGAGGAAAATGACCAAAATGTTTCATTTAATAGGTAAAAAGATTCTAATACCCTAGATATATAAAAAATTAAAAAATAAATTAACTTTTTTTTTAGTTTTAGATTATATGTTTTCAAATTCGAACTTTTTTACAAAAAAAAATTTTTAATTATTTTTTCGAAATTGTTTTTTATTTTTTTCATATTTTCTTTTTGTAATTCGAAAATACTTTTTGAAACTATTTTAAAAATTTTTAATTTCAAATTTTTAATATTTATTTTTTATTTTATAAAATTTTAAATATCAAACTCAAATCCTCACCCTTTAACTCTAAACTCTAAGGTTTAGATTAGTTAACTCTATGAGTATAAATATATATTTACCTCTTTAATGAAACATTTCGGTCATTTTGATCCTTAGAATCTATATTTATGACATAAATTTTCTTAGTGCTATCCTAGGAAGTGTATTCAACTAAGAGTTTTAGATGATTTGTATTAAAATGACAAATCCACTGTTATTCAAACATGAATTTTAAAAACTCATTTAAAATACACTGTTATTGAATTTGACATTTCGTAAAATACTGTGAAATCCACTGTTATTGAAAATATTTTAAGTTGTGGAGTTTTAAAGTTTTCAGGTGATTTTAGAGTGTTTGGGTGGAGTTTCTTAGTTAAAAAAATTAAAACTCAAATCTCATGGTTTAATATGATATTCGAGAGTAGTTTAACAAAAATCACCTAAATCTCTGCAACTTATTGAAATCATCTAAAATCCCATTAAAAATCAAATCACATCAAATCAAATGTTAAATTGAATACACCCGCCTAGGTATTTCCCTTTTTAAGATCTTTTGGAGGATTTCCCAATAATAATCTTTAAACACTAATACTAATCTTCATAAGAACACAACTTTCATTAAATTTAATTTTATATTTATGATGATGATATAATTTTCAATATTTTTATAACTTTATAATATTGTTAATTTATTGTTAAACCACTTCGGCATATGATAGTCATTTAACTTATTTTTTAATAGGAAGTTTACATACATATATTGGTTTTAACTTATTTTTTGTTTCTATGTAAAGATTTATACTTGCTGTAATAAGTTGCTTTGGCAACAACAATGTAAAGTATAAATCCTTTACATTTAGATCCAAAAACAAAAAGAGGACAAGTAACACAACATCAGTAACCGGTTTGCTTTAAATTGATCAGAATGATACAACATGAGCATTGATAATTTACTAACAGAAGATATGTAAGTAGAATCAGAGAGGAATAATTAGGATGCTGAAGACTTACGGACTGAAGTTTATCGACGTTCTTGAAACATAAAACTTCAAGGAATGGAACAGTCTTAACTGGCCTCATATATTCACTATTCCATACAAAAAGACTGATCATTCGGAAGACGCATACAAAACATTTTAGGTGACACACGTCTTCAAATACGGCAGTGAAATCAAAAGCAAGTAGAGTTCAGACTGAAAACAGGGAGATGCACGCGCTGATGCGCAACAGAAAACTAATGTATATCGAAAAGATTACATATCAGCTGAATAAACACATGTGTTTTAATCCCAAATGTAGAAAATTCAGCTTCGGTGTCTTATATCTCCTCGTTTCTTCTTCCTACCATTGAAGAACCAACCTAAGAACGTACCTACTGGTGCAGATACAGCCGCACCAATCTTCCCAAACCGGATCACTTTTTCTTCCTGCTCAATGCAATAATCAATAGGCCAACCACACAAACCCTTGTTATTAGCAAAACTCTCCACTCCAATTCCCAAGGCTTCATTGAATTTTAAGACAGGACAGGTCAGTTGATAGTCCGCTGCTAAGAACGTGGCGAGCCGTCGAAGGGACGCTAGCTCGGGAGGAAGCTGACCTGTGAACTGGCTGGGATTTCACCAGAGAATTGATTGTAAGAGAGGTCTAGAAATGTAACGAGTGGAACCAAGGAGGCTATACTACTAGATGGTAAAACTCCAAAGAAGTTGTTTCCAGAAAGATTTAGACCTCCCAAAGCAGAACATTGGTTAAACCCTAAAGGGAATTCTCCTTTGAGACCATAACCAGAAAGTTCAATGTTTATAACTTTATTCTCTACATCATTCCAAACTCACACCGCTGAACTTGCAGATAGAACCTTCAGTCACGTTGCGAAATACCCAACTCGATAAATATCCATTGGGATCTTCAACTTGTGACTTTATGCTCCTCAGGCAATTTACGTTGTCTTCGTCTGCGCCTGTGAATGTAGACACCAGCAAGAAGCAAAGACACGTTGTGAACAGTGTTATTATGCACATTTCGTGAGAGATGTTTTAGCAGCAATGGCAAGTGGAAATTGGTATGGCAGGCAACACTTGAACATGGGAAGAATTATAAAGACTTTCCAGGTCGCTGGTCGTCTCTTGTCCCGTATAACGACTAACGAGTTTAGGGAGGAGACTTGAGAATATTCAAACACAAGCTGTCATCGATGTTAACACTAACAATACGCCAAGAAATATACCGTTAACGACTAACGAGTTTAGGACTCTCGTTAACTTGATAAACCGCGTACAGACTCAGCTTTGAAAGTTCTTGGCGGAAATGATAATTTGTCTAGGCTGAGGACTCATCTATGTTCATATATTTATTCTACTTTTCATCTTAGCTGAACAATATATATGAGAAAGAAATCACGTGTATGTGAGTGTAGTCAGTTTGTCATCATAAGATCCACAAACACACACAAAAATAAAAGTAAAGGAGTACTCAGAAAAATCGATGTATCGTGCATGGAAGGCAATAGAGCTGTGCCTCTCAGGATCTTGTGAGATTCCAGTAGATCTCATTGGATCCTGCCTCTCGGGTCTCCAAGTAAAGCCTAAAGCAGATATAAACATCAGATCGAAAGAAAAGCCACATGCAAAATCGTCTTAAGCACCAAGAGAAGCGATAAGAATGATGCTCAGACAAAAAAAAAAGAAAAAAGAATGATGCTCAGACGATCTCAGAAAAGGCTATATGATTAATTCCATGTTCCATACAAAAAGGCTATATGATTAATTCCGGAGACGCATACAAAACATCTACAGTGGCCACGTTTTCAAATACGGCAGTGAGATGAAAAGCAAGTAGTGTTAGATTACGCTAAAGAATTTTTTTTTAAGTGACAATGTACAGTTCAAAAACAAGTTGTTTCCTCGGAGAGGTATAACGACTAGCTCCGTGACAAAGCAGTAGAGTTCAGCGTAGAATGACTGTGGCAAACCTTATCAGTCATGGCTCTAACCTCCTTTTCAAGCTTTGAATGGCTCCGTGATGCATGCATGTTTTAAGGTACTAAATTCATATGTAAATTTACATAGTTTATTAAAAAAAAAGGTTTTAAATTTAAGGAAAGTTGACCCAAAAACTTTTTACCAAAAAAAAAAGTTGACCCAAAAAAGAATTCAAAAACTCGAAAAAAGAAAAACGAAAAGGGACAACGGAGATATATATTCCTTTTTCCTTTTTTACGTTTAAAAGTCCTACGAGTATTTAAGATTCGTACCCAACAAACAAACAAAAAAGTCGATGAATCAGTCAGAGACACAGAGACAAGATAGAAGGTAAGTAAGTAACTGTAATTTATATACTTACTAACAAACCAGTAACCACGTTTAAATCCTCTTAACAAACCAATACTAATAGTCAAAATATGAATTAATCTATTAACAAACTAATACTATTAGTCAAAATTATTAATTAAATGTAGAAATGTACACAACTGTATAAATATGTATCTAAGTATAGATCCTGGGAGGTATATATATATATATATGCACTGCTTTCATCTCTGGCTCGTGTTGTTTTGTGTAATCACGAACGAAAGGCGAGAACCGAGGAAGCCATCACTCAAATCTTATAAACACTGAAGGGGAGGGAGATAGAGAGAGATTTGTGTGTAATCGAATCGAAAATTTAGGGTTTGCAGGAGTTGGAGAGGGAGGATTAGGGTTTCGTTTGCTCCCAATTAGGGAAATCGAATCCGAGGAAGAGAAGGTGATCTTGAGACCTGAATCATGCAATGTTATTTCCCCAATTTTGTAGATTTTTTTTTTATTATATAGTATTTGTTAGATTATCTCTAAGATTCCGGATTTTATGGGCTACGATTCTCTGTGAATTTGATTGGTAATTCGATTTTTTTTTTCCATTCTGGGTTGATATGCATCAGTATGTTATGTTTTGGTTTAAGATTGAAATCATTTCTTGTTTAGCAGCTCAGTTTTTTTTTTTTAATATGTTTTGTTTTTGTCCATTTGTAACAGTTGGGAGAGCTGGATAGGAACCGGTCTGTGAGTCAGGCTTATTGATTTTATTGCAGATGGTGAGATTAGCTAAACCCCCCCCCCCCCTCTTTTTTCCTTTTGTTGTATTGTCTTTGTCTGTTTCCTGGAGGAGAAGGAGTGATGAAGTGTCATATCTAAGGCTTAGATCATGAAGTGAAGTGATCATGGCATCTTTTTGGTGGATAATAGTAAATCTATATTTGTTGTTTCTGAGTAATTGTCTTGGTATTGTTATGCACTTGGTAGCTAATATAACAGCTTTATATATTTGGCTATTGCCATTATATGGACCAGTTAAATCACGAGTTTGCTCATTGATCTTGTTTGAAAAATAGTTTTTTTTGGTGTGATTCATGAATAATAATTTGTTATTTTGTTTTTAAGTATTTTGGAAGAATTGAAAATGAGGCAGTTTGTTCTTTGGTAATTCACCGATATTGAGGATTGTTTTGTTTTATTAACTATTGTTATATCATGTGCAGGCTGATAAAAGAGTTGGTAAGCGTTCAACGAATCAGAGAGGGTTTTCAAAAATGGACTCTGGAATATGTAATGTCTGTTCTGCTCCTTGTTCATCATGCACCCATCGTAACGTGGGTTTCACAGGATCAAAATCTGACGAGTCATCAGATGAAAACGGCCACGGAGTTGCTGGCAGCCAGTTTTCTGTAAATGAGGACCGTCTTTTGCCTTCAAATAACACTGCTAGTGAAGCAAGCAACCTTGTTAATTCCACTCATGATGCTCTCTCTGAGAATGCTGAGAGTAGGGAAACAATCAGACGTTCTGGGATATCCGATGATTCCGGAGCTGTTGCAATGACTTCGAAGACATCTTTTTCTGGAAGCAGGATGAAACATAAAGGGTCTGCATCAGCTAATGTGTTAGATCAGAGCTCTACCCGTTTAGAGGGCCAGGAAGATGGGATATTGTCAGAAAGGGAAAGATTAGGACCACAGGGTGACACAGACAAAGAGGACCCTTCAGTTGAAGGATCCACACCTTCTGGCCAGAACGGGAAGGATGTTAAGTCAAGTAAAAGCGCGTCCTTCAATAACTCAGATGAGTCAGTCTCAACAGCTATGTCTGAGAGCGAGAGCGATTCTGAAATGGTCTTACATGATGTGAGTATTGCGGTTTTGTCTCATATTTGAAATTAGTGACACACCTTCTTTGTTGTTTTTCTCTGTAATATCTACTTTCCCTTTTTTTTGTTTTTCTGAATAGGTAAAAGTTTGTGATATCTGTGGAGATGCGGGTCGTGAAGATCTACTTGCTATCTGCACCGGATGCAGTGATGGTGCAGAACACATGTAAGCCTCTGCTCTTCTATTCATGTGAAAGAAAACGTTCTAATGGCAAATTTGGATTCAGGATGTGTTCGCATTGTTAGTAGATAATTTCATTGATTTTAGTTAGATATTAGTTATTGATATTGATTGTCATACCTTCCATTAATGAAAGGCAGGTCTATTTTCTGTGCTAATAATATAGTTCTGTTTTACTCAGCTATTGCATGCGGGAAAGACTCAATGCAGTTCCTGAGGGTGATTGGCTGTGCGAAGAATGTCAAACTGTAGCTGAAAAACAGAAGCAAGGTAAAGCTGAATATGTAACCAAACATGATATATGTGG
The DNA here is from genome assembly GCF_000695525.1 of Brassica oleracea var. oleracea. Lineage (NCBI taxonomy): Eukaryota > Viridiplantae > Streptophyta > Magnoliopsida > Brassicales > Brassicaceae > Brassica > Brassica oleracea. The sequence goes on along the minus strand of NC_027750.1, from coordinate 4,014,435 downwards.
AAAAAGTAGCGTTTTGAATTGCAAACAAAATTTAGATTCACATTTTCTGTTTTAAGATTTCTAACGAGCTTGAAACATGCAGAAGCTAAGAGAAAAAGAGAAACTGAAGTAATCCTCAGTCCACATAGCTCAGGCAAACGACATGCAGATAAGATTGAGGCAGCTCCAGATGCTAAAAGACAGGCGGTTGAAGATTCAACCGGGTCACCCAAGAAACCTGTTCTCCCCAGAATAGGTGCTTTATCTCGGGAAACATCATTCAAGGGCTTAGACAGTCCAAGGGGAAAGCTAAGTCATCAATCATCTTTCACTGATAAGATGGAAGGTGCACGCTCTACTGGTTCACAGCTTCATCCTCCAAAAGGTAGGCTGCATAATGTGATTGCTCTCCTTAAGCGCAACTCTGCCTTATCTATTTTCTCATAGTTCTGGTGATAAAACATTACTTCTTTGTTTGTCCAGGTGGATTTTTGAAATCCAGTTCCTTCAATAGTTCTAGCACGAAACCAAAAGTGCAACTTATGGATGATGATGTTATTCTCCCGAGAAAGAAGATTAGGAAAGATTCTTCTCTTGGAAACCTAAGCAAATCAATGTCAAGTAAAACAACAGACACTGGGAGTTCTAATGGAAACGACTCACAAGCAAAAATGCTCGCGTCAAAAGTTTATCATTCACAAGAAGGCAAAAGTCCAAAGCAACTGAAAGATCGTAGTACAGAAGCTAACGCTCCGACAGCCTCCACCGATCAGAAGCTCACTCCACGCAGCAGTTTGGGTTCTTCATATGCAAACAGTACCCGTGATTCGAAGGCTTTGCAGTCTGATGGCAAACGAGGTAGCTTGACGAAGCAAGTTAGCAATCTAAACCGAAACCGTCTAGAAAGTCCTGTTACTTCTGGTATGATTCCTATCAGTTATATTGATACTTCTGTTACGTTATCTTTTATAGTATTCTGCTTGTATATGATTTTAATCATTTAATATATGATCTCTCTGTACAGGAAGTGATATTCCCACAAATGAAAAGTGCAATGCCCGCGAGCAAAGCTCAAGTCAAGCTGACTGTGAGAATGAACTGCTATCCACTTCCTGCGCGGGTGAGGTTGTGCCAAGCAACGGTAATGTAGCCTCGCAGGATAGATTACCGCGGTCCAGGGAGTTTAGGGAGGTAGGGAAGAAAAGCAGAGAAGCCTCTGGTAAGCGCCAAAGGTCTAGTCTGTTATCTGATGCAAAAGGCTTACCATCATCTCAAAAAGAACGCCAAACTGCAGAATCTAATGAAACCTCAGGCGTTTCCGATAGTGATCTCCCTACCCCAAAAAATGCTCGGGAGGATATAAATAAGGGTAATAGGTTGCGAGCAGCGGTTGATGCTGCTCTTCGTAAAAAGCCCAGCTTTGGCAAGAACAGAGTATTGGAGCAATGTGATACGTCCTCGGCGTCTAATGTGCATCCTAGTTCTGATAAGGCTTTACAAAATCAATTACCTCCAAAGATGCATACAACTTCATGGCCTGCTCCTGACCCGTACAAACAGACGATTGTAACAAATGAAAAGCAGCTTGTACCCTCTGGTGTTGATGCGATGATGCCTCCACGATCTGTGGAACTTGATATGAAGCCTGAAGTTAATATTCCCTCTTTGAAGTCTGTTATGAGAGATTGGCCATTAGTACCCCCACCTGCTCTGTTGAGAAGCTCAGCCATTCCAGACCATGAGTCTATATGGCAGTAAGTTTTCTTTCCTTTTTGTAGAGAATGTCTATCCCTTTGACTATACCTCTTAATATATGTCCATGTAATGCATACTGAACAGTCAGTTTTTACATCATTTTTCCAGAGGAAACCTGGAGGTGCGGAAAGCTAGAAATCAGTCAGCTATGCATAGCGGAATGCAAGCACATCTATCAACCTTAGCATCACCCAAGGTTGCTGAAGTGGTGAATAAATTTCCAGAGAAGTTTAGCTTGAATGAAGTACCTCGGCTAAGTACATGGCCTGCACAATTTCAAGACAGCGGTACTAAGGAAGACCATATAGCTCTGTTCTTCTTTGCAAAGGATGTTGAGAGGTAGGTTTCATACATGATTATTATTATTATTCTCTCGCTTTTATTACTGGTCTAAATGATTTTCGTTGCTGCTTGTGTGGTACAGTTATGAGAGAAACTATAAGCCCCTCGTAGATAACATGATGAAGAAAGATTTAGCTCTGAAAGGAAACCTCGATAATGTTGAGCTTTTGATTTTTGCATCCAACCAGCTTCCTCCGAATTGCCAGCGTAAGAATGCTTACCGAAGTAGCACTGATGATTTAAATAATCTGTTCGGAATGTAATGCCAAGTTTTTTTTGTGTGAAAGTAGTACTTCTTACAGAGTTTATTAATTCCAGGTTGGAACATGTTATATTTCCTTTGGGGTGTATTCCGAGGAAGAAAAGAGATTTGTACAAACCCACAAAAGAACGCATCTTTGCCTGAGGTTATGCCGCGTGACCAAGACCCCAATGACTTGTGCCAAACCAGTTCTCCTTCCAAGCATTTGGAGAAAGCGTCTTCTCTACGTGAGAGCCCACACAAGATGCAAGAAACTCAAAATGGGAAACATGTGTTCAGCCATGAGAATCCAAGTGACAGAGAATCCTCTGTTGAGCGATCATCGATCACAAAGGTTGGTTGTTCTTAGTCCTTTGGGTAAATCGTAAATACTTAATCTCCATCTATCTGAACTCCTAGTAGAATTTTCATCTCTTAACTTCATCGGTTCTTTAATGTAGGAGGAAACTTCTCGTAAAGAGGACGAACCAGGTGCAAATCATGTTCCTTGCCAAGCTAATGGATCAAACTCTGGAGATAGTCTAGTGAAGAAGGTTCAGCAAATTGAAGAGCGAGACTTAGGTGGTAGAAAGGATCTGCCTTTGAGTGTCACGCCCCCTAACCAAGTCAATCCTCTAGAGAAAGATCTTAACTTTAGTCAGGCTAGTCACAGGAAGCGTCAAGTTTGGGAACTGACAAACCCCGCCACCGTGAACCAGAAAGTGGAGCTCGTTAATGAAGCTTCACGCGAAGGATCTCCGCATAAGAAGCTGAAGACAGAAAACGAAAGTAGCAGCGTTACATTTGGTAATGATTCGGGGATGATGAAGAAGAGTCCTAAAGGAGTGTTCCCTTTGGACTTGAATATGGAAGGAGAAGACATCGATGATCTTATTCCATTTGGCAATAACAATGACACCGACGAAGACAACAATAGGCGGTTAGTTGGCACAGTCCCGGATCTCGGGCTGCCATTTGGTGGTGAAGAAACAACTCAAGAAGACACTACAAGACTATTGCCTTTCTTAGCCGGTAAAAACAACTCTGGGGAACAAAGTAGTCGCAGTATGAATAAAGCAAAAGAGAAAGAAGAAGAAGATGACTCTGCTTCTCTGTCGTTGTCACTCTCGTTTCCGGGGGAGGAGAAGAAGAATGTGAATACTCCGTTTTTTCTGTTCAGAGACTTCCCCAGATAACAAGGTTATCGTTAAGTTTATTTTTATTATGAGTGTCCTTAGTTGTTGGAGAAGACTCCAACAAGATAAAATCACAGGTTTGTATATGAAAATGGTGATGGGAAAGAAAGATACCGAATGTTTTTTTAAATTACTTGTTGAAATCTATAGAATAACAAAAAGACTTCTGAATCCCTCTCTCTATATTACTTGTGTACTGGTTGTGAGTTTTCATAACGCATTAGAAGGATACTTTAGTACTTTCAGCTATAGTATAAGATATCCAGACAAATGTGTCTTGTTCGTCTTCCCAGTGTTCATCATCAGATCTCTTGGTTTTACATATCCAATGGCGTCCTGTGTTGCTCATCTTTCTCTCTCAGGTAATCGAATCCTTCTCACTTTACTGAGTGTTTTATGTTTGCGAGAGAAGATCGGAACAACTTAGAACTATAAGTAGCGTTTTGATCTGTGAGAGATCCATATCCTTTTATACAAACATTGCAAAGCTTCTTGATTTGTAGTTCTTGTATCTGGTGGCAAAGGTGGGTCTCAATCTCATCATGTGAAAGCAAATGGATTGTCTGCTAAAAATCTCAGTTCCGTTTGTAAAACTTCTGTATTGACTGTTCAGAAGAAATCAAGCCGGAGTGGCAAGTTTTCGGTTTCTGCACGGTATGGGTAAGTATGCATGTGGCTTTATAGTTTTCTCTTGTGCGTGAATGAAGTGTCTTGTTGAAACTTAGCTCTACTGATGATTTTTCAGAGACGAAGGGAGTAGGAGAGGAAGTGGTGGTGGTGGTGATTTCATAGCTGGTTTTCTTCTAGGAGGTGCTGTGTTTGGCGCTGTTGCCTATATCTTTGCTCCACAGGTCATTTCTCTTATGTTACTCTATTCTTCCTTTCTTTTTGAACCTTAATGGAAGATTTGGATTACGATACTAATCACATAGTGTTTTGGTACTATTGCAAATGATGAGTTGGTTGAGGTTTTATTCTCATGACTGTTTCATATTCTGATTGGCTTATATCGTTCTCATGCAAATCTCTAGAAGAATTATTATGAGTGAAGAAGATGAGTATGGTTTCAAGAAGCCACAGCAACCAACTTACTACGATGAAGGTTTAGAGAAAACAAGAGAGACGCTGAACAAGAAAATCGAACAACTTAACTCAGCAATCGACAATGTTTCTTCCCGGTTAAGAGGTCGAGAAAAGAACACATCTTCTCCCAATGTACCGGTGGAAACTGACCCAGAAGTTGAAGCTACGACTTAAAAGAAACAAGACACATTTCTTCTTCTCTGTTTCTCATTTGTAACCAGAGTTGAAAACAGTTACATACGGTTAAGTGTTAAAAGTGCTTCACTTTCTTTCTGGTCGCTTCTATGTGTGGTCAGGCCTCTGTAGAATTCTTGCAAAGCCAAATATACAATCTTGTGTTGTTAGTGAATTTGAATTTGGTTTAGTTCAGTTTAACTAAACTCAAGTCAGCATTCAGACATAGTTGATAATAACTTGATGTAAGGAAAAAAAAAAACATTTTGTATTTACACAAAACAAAGAGGATATTATTTATGTATCGGATAAGATGTGTGAAACAAAAGGAAAAGATAGATAGATAGACATTGGCCGGTGGCCTCGTTACAAATCCAAAATATCCTAAAAACTTTTTCTTACAAAGAGAATCCAAAACCTTTCTTCATTCCTCAAATTCCCCACACAAGCAAAAACCCACAAGATTCGATTGAACTTTCCCATTTTCTCAGAAAAAAAAAGTTTAGTTTTTTATTTTTGTTGAAACGGAAAAAGGAACACACTTTCAATCTCCCTTTTCACTTGTTAAGGTTCTGGGTGTTGTTTCTATTTGATGAGGTGCGAGGAGATTCCTCCTCTGTTTGTGTCTCTGTCAGATGGAAGACAATGATAAGTCTCCTTCCCCTAAGGTAAAAATCATAGAAAGTCGTTTGAATTCGTAGCTGAAAATGCGCCGGACTTATCTGAGATAATCTGGTTTAGATAATGTCTTGTTTTGATGTTAGTGGAATATGAAGATCTGATACTGTTTCGTTGAAGTATAAGTTCTTTGGATCAAATGCTCAAAGTTGTCCACTTTAACTTTAAAATTCTGGAAAATGATTTATGTTTTCATGTATTCTTCTGATATGGAACTTGTGACTTTTTGTGTTGAAGGATTACTATAAGATTCTAGAAGTTGATTACGACGCAACTGAGGAACTGATCAGATTCAATTACCGGAAGCTTGCTTTGGTTAGATTGAGTTTCAGAGTGTTTCTAGATCAAAAGAAAGATTTTTTTTTTTTTTTCTTCTCTGGCTGAGAATGTTTTTTGTGGTTCCATTTTACAGAAGTGGCATCCTGATAAGCACAAAGGAGATAGTGCAGCTACAGAAAAATTTATAGAGATAAATGATGCTTATAACGGTAAAGTCTTTTGCATATTCGGTTCTTATGCATCTAGAAAAGCAGATAGACGTTGTAGGAAGAGGAGTAAGAAACATAGTTTCGCAATGAGTGAACAAAATACTAAAGCTGTGAAGGCTTTATCCATTTAGTTCCTTGACCCTTTTACTTGTGTTTATCAAGTATTGCTATAGTTGCAATCTTCAGCTCTTTGTTTCTGCAATCATTGTTTTTTTGGTCTGTGGTCACTTGATATTATGATAGTGAACAATGTGATCGCTCTCTCTCTCTCTCTTTCTTGTAGTGTCTTGAAACAATTGATTTGGTAAAGTTAAACAGCTTCTTCTTTTTCTTTGGCAGTGCTGATGGACCCTGATGCACGTTTTGAGTATGACTTAACCGGTATCTATGAGATCCACAAGTACACTTTGCGGGTGTGTTACAAATCGTTTCTTTACATTTGAAAGGAAAAATAAAAACTTGGTATCTAGTTTTATGCCGAATGTTTTGTTTACACAGGAGTACCTTGCCAGATTTAAGGGAATGATACTCACTTGCAACGGACTCGGCATCAGCCAATCCTCATCACTATGGTAGTAACCTCTCCAGCTTTCCATTTTTGTTTCTCCCACAATTGTCAAATTCTCATATATCATATCATGAAGCTGTGTTATTACATAGTTAGCTTGTTCTCATCGCTAAAAAACTTATCGACTGCAGGACACATCAATTGTCTGAGACCACCAACAAAACAACAACAGACTAGCAAGGTTGGTTTTCTTTTTATTTTGTATCTCTTCTTGCTTACTTGGATCCATTTCTGAATCACCAAAAAAACTCTCATTATCTTCACAGGATAAAAGCAGAAGTTAGATGAGAGCTGTAAAACCGTGTCAAGATTCTCAAACTTTTTCCCGTCGGTTTTATAATACGGTTGTATTTGTGCTGTACAAACTAAAGCCACAGCTCGAAGCATTGATGATGTATTGAAAATGCTTAATTTAGATAATTAGATGTTGTATTGTTTCTGAATCGATGTAGAATTAGAGAAGCGTATATGGTCTCTGGTTTTGATACATACATTTACACAGCTGTGATGATTCAGGTCTTGTACCACTACTCTCATCACTCATTGTTTTTCAGACTTGAGACTTGAATAAAATTAATGAATTGAAGCATATATCTCTGAGACCTGATACATACTTTTATATTATAGAGGTTGACCACTAATCCATCTCTGAAACATGATAAAGCTTTCCTTTGGTTTATACTCTGGTGTATGCCCACCTCCCTGTTTATCACATTTTATTAGAATTTAGATTCATACTAAGATCAATGGAGAAAGAAGAAAAAAAGACTTGCTTTGACAGTAGCATATGTCATCTTATTGGCATAAGTCTGAGTGTATCCAGCAACTTGATTGTGTATCATCCATGGCCTCCACTTCTCAACAATGGAATAGTTAAGAGACCTTATCCACGCTTGCGTTGAAATGAAAGGCGCCATCAAGTCATGATCACCGCTATTATATTCAACCAAACAAAAATGCCATAAGAGTTTAATTTCCTATAAACTCTTGAAACTAATTTGCAGACAAACATTAGAAAACCAATCTAACCTGAAGATGAGAGATCGGTATCCTTTAATGCTATTATTAATATGGTACGGTAAGCTGCTTTTGATGTCGGAATCGTATGGCTTACCCGAAGAACACCGTACCCATTTGTCTATACTTCCCTGGAATCATATATTCAAACTTGTTTTTTATAGATTGTTTATTTAGTATGATAAAACCAAAACTCGTATATACCTTTACCACATGAAGTGCTTCCCGCACGCTCTCGTCATTGGCCCAGAGGGAAGATAGTAAATCTGTATATTCCTACGAGTGGGTGCAGACGCATTTCTTGCGTTACACTCAAGGGTTACAGAAGCATAGCATAGACGAATAGAAAGAAGATGGATTGCTTACATAGCAATCATCATCAGTAGACGGAGCCGAAGTGTTGTTTGTAAGGAGAATGCATCTTTGGAGACAAGGCTTGATCGCACCGTGGTATTAGAATATTAGCAAAGTTTATTCTAGATATACACTGCAAATGTAAACTCCACAAAATATAATGTATATACTATCTTTTACTATGCTTTTGTGGTTTAGGGATACCAAATGATATTGGCGAACACTTAAACACTATAGATAAGGGTACACCTATTATGATTAGTGTGTACCTTCAAGAACTCGTCGAAATGTTTCAAGCATTCTGTGTTGTGTGGATCTATATTATCATAATTTCCTTTGCAACTTCTCTCCAACGACTGCAAACAAAAGAGTTTTGTATAGGTTGCTTGTTATCTAACTCCATGCATGTGATATGTTACGTACCTCGTAGAGTTCATCAGAGATTAGTGCCATCCCATGTGCGAATGGAATGCGTTGGTTATGCTCAAATACAGTATCTGTTACAGGGTTTCCTATTACAAAACCCTATTTGTTGAGAGAATTTTTTTTTTGTTAATGTTTATTATTGGACAAGTTATATATAGTTAACATGAAAAGCAGCCAAGTACAACCTCAAGATTTATTTGAGGCTTAAACCCAAGATCATTTCCTGCATCGTTGTCATCATCATGTAGAGTTTGTTATAAAAACGAAACATCTAAAGAGAGAGAAAAGAAGAAGATGAAGCACGCACACACACATACCTTTGGAGATTTCTTGAACCATGGCCGGAATAATCTTACCAGAATATGAATCTCCACTCACATAAAAAGGATTTGAGATAAACTCTTTATGCTCACTTAACCACTGTACAACAACAACCCACTCTAAATAACAATGTCTTATATTCAGTAAAGAAAAGAAAAGATGAATGCTTCAACAGACTGTTGTTGCACCATTGATTAGGAAATAGATAATTTAACTAGTGCCCTTTAAAAGTCATAGAACTTCTAAGATACTTAAGTTCGTCCTCTTATTTTTTACCTTGTGAATAAATTCATGGATCCTTTTAGCTTCTCCCGAGTCACTAGGTGTATCAAGAAATTGAGTTGTTGCATAGGAGAAGCCACTCCCAACAGGCTGGTCCAAAAATATTATGTTCGCAACCTACAAGCAATGATCCAGAATACCTTATCAAACAAACATCATGACTATTAAAATGAGCTACATAACAAAAAAATTGTTAGTGTTACCTTTGTCCATGAATATGTAGTAGAAAGCAAGGTGGGTGTACCTCCATTGTAACCCTCAACCTTAAATGTCACAGGCCCTGTTTTATTTTTGGTGTCAATTCAAACCACATTTGACTTCCTTTAGATCATTGGATAGAGTTTTTAGATTTTTACCGTTCTCAAAAAGAAGACCAGTATAGAAGAGCAGCCAGGTCCCCCAGTTAACCAAATAAGAAGGGGATCTTCTTTTGGATTCTTCTCAGACTTGATGAAATAGTAAAACAATTGCACCTGCTCTTCGTCACCAACTCTAATATACATGATTAATCACAACAGTGCAGATCTAACTATATGGTTTTGGTCTCACTCTTTTAACACAAAAACACATGAAGATTAAATGAAAAAGACACAAATGACAAACCCGGTCTCTAGCTGGAAAGGAAGAGGACCTTCAAAACCAGGAAGAAACTTGACAATAGAGCCACAATTTGCATGTGAACTCAAGATAATAAGTAAAAGAAGGAGAAGCAACTTCTTGGCCATTTCTTTCTAGTCTCTTAAGCTAAGTCACGATTGACTGGCCACTGGTTTGTTTTTTAACAAATGAAATTAGCCAGTTGTCCACACACCTCTAGTATTCTTTACACGTATATTTTGTCTTAACATATAAAATTAGTTGTTGTATTGTGACAAAAAACTATACCGCTACCTACCACTTTATATTAGTCACAATACAACAACTAATTTTATATGTTTAGATATAGGACTGATCATGAGATTTTACGAAACTTAATAAATACGCGTTAAAATTCAGATGATCCATTTCTTAACTTTGTATAGAATTAATTATATCTTCATATATTTTTAAGTAAACTGCAAAATACATTTTTAAAAAAAAATTCCCCAAAATTTTTTCTTTATCATTAACCAGTGACAAGAAAATTCAAATGATCAAATGTTTTGTTTATGGGACTATTTGATTAACGAGTACGGCGCAAAATAGAGGAAGCAAATTTGCATCCGAATAACAGCTTCGGGGAAGAAGCTGAAGAAGAAACTAGGGTTTAGAACAGAGGACTCTAAAACCTTTTCTGGTGGAGAAGAAGAAAGATATGATGAAGAACAGAAGAAGAGACACTCTTTGGTCTGAAGCTAGTGTATCCTTCAAACACGAGACTTTGACTTAGTAGCGGTCTTTGATCCAATGCGACAAAGTACACCTGAAACCTTTTCGGGATTTACTCGTGGCGCGAAGTTAACCGTCAAGATTGCCCATTATGACGTCATCGTCTTGTTATGTTTCCCAACTAAAAGGGCACTATTAGCCATAAAAATGGCCCATTATGACCAAGTGATATATACTTAGAAAATAGCCCATGATAAATTTTAGTATTGTTGGACCGGCCTTGAAACTTAACGTGCATCAGATTCTAATACTTTTGGAAACATGTTCTTGAAATTTCGATATACTATTTTTTTCGTATTTAGCTTCAACTTAGTATTATTCATCTTCAGAAACTACACAAGGGTTCAGTTTGTCTTCATTTTCAAAAGGAAAAAAAAAACATGTGTTCAAGGAACAACGAATAAAGTTTCGTCAAGTCAGTAATGAAATTAGAATCAAAATATTAGCTTTGATTGGATATTAGCTATAACAGCCTATTTGGTATAGTACTAAAAATTTATACCCAAACAAGATAAAAAAAAATGTACATTACATTTACATGATAAGCTTGAAATGCACGTTCATATAATATATATATACACACACATCTAGTTTGAAATCACATATGTTTGGTAGAAACTTTGTGAAGTGAACTCGTCGGGCTTTTGAAGAAAGGAGTAAATGCTTTAAGGGTTTAAATAAGGGAGCCAGCAAAAGTGAGTAAAAAGTTACTATGATATGTGTTGTGCATATGTAGGACAATGCAATGCATGCATGCACTCGATTATCATTGAGTCATCATCATAACTTCATCATCTTGCAGCTTTTTTTCTTTTACTTTTGCTTTTTCTTCCCTTGACTTTACCTTTTATACTTATTTTAATTTGTCAGAAAAGTATTAGTATATGGGAGAGAACACATAGGGGGTAAAAAAAACTTCTGGGAAAAGCACTTTACCTATTGAATATATACTTTTTCTCGTCTACTTTTTATCAGCTTTAGAGAAAAACCAAATTCCAATCCACTAATACTTTTTCACTTTTTTTTTGGTAAAAATGTTAAAAATACTTTTTCACTTGTTATTAAATGGTCGCTCCCTATTTAAAAAGAAAATTAGATAAAATTAAAAGTGAAAGGAGCAATCATAAAGCAATCGATTACAAAATGATTTCATCACCTCTCACATCAGACTATCTTTTCTGCAATGGGCAGAATAGTTCTGTGCCCTTCTGTCTCTTCGCATTTATTGCTCCTTTTCTTCCTTTCTCTCTCTTTCTTCTTTCTTCCTTTCTCATTCTCTCTCTCTCTCTCTCTCAACCTTAAACTTACATCAATTAATTAAGCTTTTTGAACCGTTTATGCTGACTTTTCATATTGGAATTTGAGATGTTCCTACACTTTTGTGCCCTCTCTCGAACACCTTGCGAAAAAAGCTCATTTAGATTTCAAACCCTACTTAGAAAATTCATATCAACGTAGATGTGATGGGTTCTATAGATACTAGATAGAGTTTTCATTTTTTGGATTGAAATTGCAAGTAGAAAACCATGAAACACTTGTCTAGCTAAGTTTTGGTCGCGAGGAATTTGGGGGATAGCATATCAAAAGCTCATAACTATTTGTAAATTCAAATCTATAAGCCTTAGATTGTATATGAACTCAATATAAAGAAACTCTTCTTTATTATCTTAAGAAACTTCTCAAAACTTAAGTGTTCAATCTCAATCTCTAAAAAACTCTCTCATTATGCAACACTCTTGCATATACTTTATATAGAGATTATTGTTTCCATATTTCCTAAACTTTTAGGAAGTAACTTTCCTAAATACATTAGGATTGTTTTAACTTCTTCTCTAAGTTAACTTCATGTTTATCTCTAACATGATAGCCTAGATATGTAGGATTTAGAGCGATTTGAAATCGCAAAGGTTACTTAAACCAATATTGTCACCTGAAGAATCTCTACATTCTTATGACTTCTATCTAATAATCTCTCATGTTCATTTGATTTGTTGTAATGGCAGTGTGTACATGGAACTTATAGGAAGAGTTTGGTATCTGTTTTAGCATATGGCTTAAAGCGTGTAAATAGACTACGTATTCCCTTTTCTCGCGGCTTGCCAACGGATAGTGAAGTGATAAGTGGTAAAACATTGATCTTATTGTCGCTCTTGTGTAGTTGCATATGAACATTTACTTGATTCCAATTTGACATGATTTTGGCTAAAGCATGAGAAGGGATGTTAATGTCTTGATCCTGACATCAAGAAATATCTGGAAGGTTAGTACTATAACTCAAAATTCTTTGTATCAACAATATTTCTATGTCCTCCATAGGTTCTAATACTTTAGTTTCACTTTGATATTTCTGTATATGAAATTGAATTCTACATCTCAGAAGCAAAGTTTTGATTGATATTAATTACTTACAGAAGATTGAGCCTTGGCTTAGTCGGCAACCAATACTTTTCTGATTTGATAATGTCTTATATATCAGTATAAGTGGCACATGACAATTTGAATTTCAAAGATTGTGTTATGTTACATATATGAAGAAGCTGATGAAAAACCTTTTTAATAATGGAGAAAGAATAAATATGAGCAATTCTGACAATATATTTATAATGTTTGTTTCTTGAAATGATCACCATGACGTTGAATATATCCTTTTGCTACTAATCTAGATTTATGTTTGTTGATACTCCCGTCTGCGTTCCGTTTGATCTTGAAAATCCACTTTAAACCAATTGGTTTGGCTCCTGGAGGAAGATCAACGAGATCCCATGTCTTGTTCTTCACAATCGATTTGATCTCTTCTTCACAGGCATCGCGCCATACCTTCTCTTCCATTGCGCTTTCGAAGTCCCACGGTTCTTCGTTTAACAGAAGTAAGAGACGGTCTCCTTCCTCTTCTGCAAGGAGGATATAATCATCGAGATAAGCAGGCGTTTTACTGATTCTGTTTGACTTTCGAGGTTGGTAATGCTCTGTTTCTTCATCGGTTTCCTCTTGAGAGTTGTGTTTATCTTCCTCGACTCGATCTTCCTCCTCAACACTGCTGCTAGGTAAAACGTTGCTTGATTCCTCAAGTCCTTGATTCCCATACTCTCCAAACGTAACTGTAAGTGTTCTTGTGTTCTTGGCTTCTTCACTACCAGTTCTGTTCCATTCCCATGTTTTATTTTCTTCAAATACTACATCTCTGCTCACGAATATTCGTTGCTGTGTAGGATCAAATAGCCTATATGCTTTAGAGCCGGGCTCGGTCCCGAGGTGTACTAGGGTGCGAGACCTACTATCCAGTTTTCTCAAGCTCTTTGACTCTATTTTAGCATGCGCAATGCATCCAAACACTCGCATATGTTGGATATTAGGTTTTCTTTTTTTGAATGCTTCATACGGGGTTTGACTGCTCAATCTTTTTGTCGCTAATCGGTTTATGAGATAAGTTGAGTGTCTTACCGCTTCTCCCCATAGGTAATTTGGCACTTGCATGTGGGTTAAGATGCTCCTTGTCATCTCCAACAAGGTTCGGTTACGTCTCTCTACTACTCCGTTTTGTTGTGGCGTGTATGGGGCGGTTAGGTGTCTTTGTATACCTGATACTTCGCAGAAATCTCGAAACTCTGAGCTTGTGAACTCTCCCCCTCTATCTGTTCTCAATGTCTTAATGGTTGCACCGGTCTCCTGTTCCACAATCTTCTTAAACCGCACAAATTTGTCGAAAGCTTCTCCCTTTTCTTTCAAGAGAATAGACCACATATAACGCGAGTGATCGTCTATGAGCACGAATATATATCTGCTTCTTCCTGCAGTGGGTGGTGTTATGGGCCCGCAGAGATCGGCGTGTATGAGCTCCAGGATTGTAGATGCACGATATGAGGTTGAAGTTGGAAAGGATCGTCTTGTTTGCTTTGCACGCAAGCAAGATTCACATGTATCTTTCTCGACTTTCAACTGAGGAAGTCCGATGACGAGCTCCTCTCTTACCATGGTTTTCATAGCATTGTATCCAAGGTGTCCTAGACGTGCATGCCAGACAGAGAATTCACATTGTATTTGAGTTTGTAGGCACTTCGGTTCTTCTATCTCCATCACCACTTTGTATAATCGATTCCTTGCTCTCGAGGCTTTCACAATCATATTACCATCCTTATCGTGTAAGGTCAGGTAGTTCTCTTTCATCCTTACGTCACATCCCGATTCCGTGGCCTGTCCGAGACTGATGATATTGCTCTTAAGTGTTGGGATAAAGTAGACATCTGCAAGAATTTTCTTTTTTTCGTCTTGAGTTATAAACAAAATAGATCCTTTTCCCTTAATGTCTATTCTTGAATCATCTCCAAACCGAACCTTTCCAGTGATTGTTTCGTCGATAGAGTTGAAGTAGCTTCGATTTCCAGTCATGTGATTACTGGCTCCGTTGTCTAAATACCATATTCTATCGCCATCGGTACTGGATTCAAACTCTTTGGGATTCACATTACGTTCATTGAGGTAAACGATTTCATGCATCATGAGCCTATCGGCTTCTTGGGTTTCGTCTCCATCCCTACTCTCAATTGTCTCTTGTAACTTGAGTAATCTATCAGGACATGAGGCCGCAAAGTGTCCTATTTTATCACATCTATAACATATGATTTTTGTCGCGTCTCGACTGTCCCAATACGATCTACCGCGTCCTCTTCCTCTGCCATAATAACGGCCACCTCGACCACGCCCTCTGTATTCACCATAGTCGCGTTGTGGATGTTGTTCTGAATTAGCGTACATGAGTTTGCTTTGACTCTCCTGTGTATCTTCTTCTTCATCATGAATACGCTCTTCGTATGTTTTCAGACGACCTACAATGTCTTCGAAGCTTGTAGTCTTCAAATCCAACATCTGTTCTATGGAGGCAACAATGTGAATGTACTTCTTTCGTGGTAAACATGATAAGAACTTCTTTACGAGCTTTGATTCATCCATACTTTCGCCTAATGCAGCTGACTTTGATGATAATTCTGATAGCTTGCCCACAAAGTCATCAATCTTTTCGGTGTCTTTCATCTTCAAGCGGTCGAATTCAGTCATTAAGGTTTGTAGTCGCGCCTCTCGAACTCTATCAGCTCCCACATAACGAGTTTTGATCGCATCCCATACTTTCCTTGCGGTGTCGAGTCCTCCAGTTTGTAAGATCATTGTTTCCGGGATGGACTGAAACAGAAGAGCCGTCGCAATATCATTCTTGTCGCTTTCAGCAGATTCATTCTCAATTATCTCCCATACCTTATGAACCCTAAGTAAAAGTTTCATTCGAATTGACCACACGGTGTAGTTAGTTGCCGTAAGCATCGGGCAACTGATAGAGGATGATCCGCCATCCTTCTTAACCGTTGTAGTAACCAAATCACCCATGTCTCTTGACCTGGAACCTGCGCTCTGATACCAAATATAAGCCTTAGATTGTATATGAACTCAATATAAAGAAACTCTTCTTTATTATCTTAAGAAACTTCTCAAAACTTAAGTGTTCAATCTCAATCTCTAAAAAACTCTCTCATTATGCAACACTCTTGCATATACTTTATATAGAGATTATTGTTTCCATATTTTAACTCTTAGGAAGTAACTTTCCTAAATACATTAGGATTGTTTTAACTTCTTCTCTAAGTTAACTTCATGTTTATCTCTAACAAAACCTTCATTGGTGTTGTTGCAGAAGATAATAACTATATTTTGACAAAAATAAAAGATAATAATAACTATGATGAATATTGAGAGGTAAATCTTCTAACCATTCACAAAGGTTTGATGATCTTCGCAGGTTTTAAAGCTGTATACCCCATGGAACAGTTAGTCTTTACAACCTATATAACTTTGTTTTATAAAAAAAAAAAAAACCTATATAACATTAGGTTTCTTGATGGCTATCGGTCGATGTCTAACAATAACATAAATTCAAACCTGAATTCAAAATTAATAAATCAAAGACAAGAGGTTACAAATAAATATCAAATTAAGAGACAAGAATAAGTTAAACCCGGCCGGTATGGTTTGTAACCTAGTCGGTGTGGTAAGTACAGAATATGTATTATAGTTACGAGACGTTGGTGGGTGTCACAGTACATTCTTTGGTGTTGTGTGCTCTTTCACCCTCATAATATTCTAACTTTATTGATTAATCATAATAACAATATATAGACATAGAGAATTTGACGTTACATGATATATATTCAACCAATATAAAGATATGGACCCCCTTAATGAACAGTGGACATCACATCTCTCTCTCTCTCTGTGACTGTTGTTGGTTAATGAGACAACTACAACACCTTCATGCCACATCTCATTCTTCGCCAATCTTCGGTACAATTTGCCAATTCCTTTAGGCCCCATCTTTTATACCCTATAAATATACTCTGGTGGAAGAGAAAACAATTGGTATATAGTATCGGATATTAAGCCAAACACAAAATATATAATAAGGATATAACCCCAAAAAGTTTATCAATTAGAGTTCTTTTTTTTAAAGGAGTTGATCAATTAAATTTTTGTTTCAGTTTCTCTCATAACCAAACTAGCACTAGTGATCGAGAAGTTTTACAAATACATCACTGAGTTGATCAGTATGTTATATAAACGCAGGTATAAGTTATTTACTGGAGTGTAGTTCCAATAATTTTCTTTTAACTTATGTTTCTATTTTCTTGCATCTTGTTATAATTTTCGTTATATTTTCATAGGTACCTTACAAAATGACGTGGCGCATTAATGGTGGATTGATTACTAGCTAGTGTTCTTACCTTTTACCCTCCAAATTATGATAGTTTTTAGTAAAATTATTTTGTAATTACAAATATTCTTATGTATTTCCGAAATAGTACCACATCGCTTTTTCTTTTAAATTTTGAGTGTACATCTTTACTGTTTTTCACCTAGCTAGTTAGCCGTGCAAATTCATTATGTGATAGGAAATATATATTGGCTTCTTTGCTATAACTTTACAAAATCTAAAAGGGGATAGTAATGTCAACCTTTCTCTTGTTTCATTCTTTTGAGATGGAATGGAATTAAATAATTTAATTCACAACTCTAGAAATTTTGCTATTTGCATAACATAAAACAGTGGGTCCAATGTAACCCTACGATTATATTTCAAAATACGTAAAGCTTAAAAGTAGTTTTTGGGTGTTTTAAACATAATATGGAAGATTTTAAGCTTTATTCTCCAACTTGAGAATTGAGAAGCATATTTTTGCACGGTGAATGTGAAGGGAAAGAAAAAAAAGGGGAGAGAAAAGCATAGTATATGGCCATGTTCGTTTACGTGTAGCGCGACCTGCGATCTGCGACCTGCGACTAAGATTACGTTCGTTTACGTGTCGCGCGACTTGCGACTTGCGACTTGCGACCTGCGACTAAACCTGCGACCTGCGACTAAAACTATATTAGTTTACGTGTCGCGCGACCTGCGACCAGCTACCAGTCGCGCGATCAAAATTTTCTTAATTTTTAGTCGCTGTTTTTTCGGGCGACTTAAATGGGAACCCGCGACTGGTCGCTCGATCAGTCGCGCGACATCAAAACGAACAACAACCTACGACTTGCGACTTGCGACCAATCGCAGGTCGCATGTTACGCGACAGCAAGACGAACAACAACCTGCGACCTGCGAAGGTCGCGCGACATGTAAACGAACATGGCCTATATCGTTGTTAGTGAGTCAATGATGAACAAATCATGTTGGGCTATTCGCATATAAATACCAAAAATAGTTAATGCCCAGTTTTTAAATGATTTTTTTTTGTTGGAAAAGCTTGACGCACAAGACCAAAAAGTTATCACCATGCTTTTCATGAAATTAGTCTAATATAAAAAAAAAATTGACCCAAAAAGGAAGAAAAATTATATACTACATTGTTGAGGATGTGAAACCAACATTCTTCGCATTTTCCTTTTTTATTCTTGTTTTGTTTTTTATACAAACGTCGTTAGTAGGAAAGGAACTTATACTACAATCAGATAACATACTCAATCATATCGATTTTTCATTCAATTTTGAATAATATAAAAATTTTAAACTGGTCATAAATGGATTTTTAAATAACACTAATGTATATTACCTTTTTTATGATCTTATATTCTAATTCTCACAAAAATTATTGACTAAGAAACTAACCAATACTATATATTATATTGATGTTGTATGATCATGATTATGCTATATGTTTACTAGAAATTTTAGATGATACACAAGAAAACACTTTTGCAAGGCGCTCCAACATTTCTTTTGATCTTTCAATGAGAAAAGTGAGCAAATAAATTTATTTTGAGTCCAAAATTTATTTTTCTCTAATGTGTAGGACAGTTTTTCCATAATGGTAACATAATGCAAAAAACATGAGGGTCCATTAAAAAGTTAAATTAATATTCAACATAATAGACAGAGGACGACAGCTGGTTGTTAGGCAGCTATGAGTCTTGCCTTTTGCCCTACTTGAATAATCTTCACTAAACACACACTCTTTTCTGTGTTAAGAACTAAACACACTCATTTATTTTTAATTCGATTTGAACAACCATAATTCAGTATGGAATCAAAATGCGTATTAAATTTCAGATCTATACCTACCAAATAAATATCATAGTAGTCCAAAAAAAAAATCATTGTCTGATTTGTACAGGTAGATAACCATATTGCATGTGTCAATATGTTTTCTTATGTTTATATTTTGTGTATTGTTATTAGTTTGATTGTTATTTTTAAATTCTTCTCGGAATTCCTTAGTGTTGAGAAGATTCAGTTATTATTGATTTGTAGTTAACATTAATCAAGGAATTTTCAAAATAAAATAGAAAATGGGAGAGTATGTTTGAAGACAAGATGCATATTTATAAATACAAAGTAAGAATCAAAAATATAATAATTAAATAATGGATAGTATTAATTAGAAAATATGACAAAGAGGTATGAACGTCAACGGATTGGTAGAATCAACGGAGACTTTCATTCTCTGATATATTCCAAAAAGGAGTAAATTATTAATTTAGACAATATGGAACCTCACGTTCTGTTGGATCCATTTAATGCGTGCAGTGATAATTTATTTTAGATCTATGAATAAAATACAACTACTAGTAAGTTCTTTTATGTCGTACGTAAATGAGGATGTTAAAAATAAAAACAGCATTAGCAGTTTAATTACTTGTCGCATTGGATCTCGCTCACCGACGTAAGTTCAGGTCCATGAATATATTATCACTCGTTAGACTCATTTTTGAACTTTTCTAGCCATTGCGAATTTGATAAAGGAAAGAATAAAACATACGAGCAAAAGGAAAGCTAATATCTTCTTCGAGAAATTAATGGGCAACAGAATCCAATCAAACGTTAATAGCTAAGCGAAATATCAAGCTTCGTTACTCTCTAGTTTCAAACTTTCAATGTTTTTTTTTGAGAAATCTCTAGTTTCAATGTTCCTCTAATAAACTAAACCTAAAAAGGTTTAGTTCCCAATATAGTAATTAATGGATCAGTTAACATATAGTGTTAGTGACTGATTTAATGATAATCTCTTGGATGAGCCTAGGGTTAAAAAAAACAGAAAACTAGCTCGTTCAGAAAACTAAACATATATTTATAGCTTTTTTTTTTACCGAAAAAGGTTAAACCCGAGTCTATTAAAGACACAGACCTAATTCCAGGGTGGAGGTACAGCCCACGGATAGACCCTCTCCTGGGCATTCAAATGAGCCGAAAACAATAGCCCATATCCGTGTGCTCAGCGGGGTTCGAACTAGGGTTCGCCGTATTGAGTTTATTTTCTCAAACATATATTTATAGTTTTGGAATAAAATTCAAATTATTATCAAATTTATATGCTAAATACAGTATAAAACAAATTTACTGTAGCCGTAGGCTTTAAGAAACCCAATTCAGAATTATAAAATTGACATCTTCCCAAAAAAAGGAAAAAAAAATAGCTAAGGCTATATTTATCTAACTCACAGCATGCACTACTTTTTTTTTTTTTTTTTGAAAAAGGGCTTCAGCATGCACTACTTTTAAAAAGACTCAAAATACGACTAAACTCTACAAACATATACCGCACATACTTTTTTTTAACAGATATATATATATATATATATTATAAGATTAAATAATAATCTCTACATATGATTTCAAATCATTTTCCGATTTTTTTATTCCTGATGCTTTCAACATTTAGTGCAAAATTAATTGTCCTTTTACATTTTGTGATTGTTTAGTACTCCCTCTGTTCCTGAAAGTAAGATTTTCTAGAGTATGCACGCTTATTAAGAATTTAATAATTGTTTATAATTTAATTTACTTTTTACTTTATTATACACTTTCCAATAACTTTCCACCAATGAAATTTAATCAATTCAAATATTCTCAATTAATGTTCCTCAAAAGTATAAAAAAGTACCTTAACAATATAGAAAATCTATCTTTGTGGAACAAGAAAAAAATCTAAAACATCTTACTTTCAGGAACGGAGGTAGTATTTTACAGTTACTTAACCTTTTTGTCAGTGATGATTAAATGCTTAGCTATTGATAATTTTTCTGAAACAAATACTCCATCTGTTCATAATAAATGGCATTCTAACATTTTTTTTTGTTACATAAAAAATGTCATTTTACAATTTTAATGTAAATTATATTTACTTTCAGGCGAAAATAAATTGCATACTGCATTGATTTTATAAATAATTTTATTTATCTCAAATACTATTGATCAGAGATGTGTAATCAATAACAACTTACATATATTTCAGTCACTTTCTTAACCTGTGTGAAAAATATCAAAGTGACATTTATTCAGAAACGGAATGAGTAATATATTTCAATATAAAAATAAAGCAAAATAAATGATTTCTTGATTTTAATGCAAAAAACTTGAGCAATATATTATTTAATATACAGAAAATGTAATTAACCTACTCCCTCTGTTCATAAAATTGCATTTTTTTTTTCAAAAAAAAAAATTGTTTCAAAAAGATTCATTTTTATATTTTCAATGTATTTTTTTTTCAACTAATAATAATTGATTGTAAAATTCAAAAAATAATTGTATTTACTGAATTTTTATTGGTTTAGAATGATGAGAAATATATAGTTACAAAAAATTATACATTTAATATGTTTTATTAATATGTGGGGAAAACTAAAATAAGTATTATTTTGAACCAAATGGAGTGTTATATATCATATTTATTTTCTTTGACATATATAATTCATAATTTATTTTTATTACAATTTCGGGCTTTTACATCTAAGATCAATAAATAAACAAATACCTAATATTGATGGCCATGTGACTTATTTTCTGAGGAGACAACTCAATGAAAAATATAGAGTTTATTTAATTGAGAAAGAATATTTGGGAGAATGAAAAAGGGAATTAGAAGCAAATATTTGGGTTCTTTAGAGTTTACTTGTTTTTGCTTACTCAAGGAAACAAACAAAATATACTTTCTGGCTAATATTCTTATGTATGATAATATCTAAAACAATTATGCGTTACAGTAATAGAAATGCCGCTAAGTATATGACACATCTTGTATGTTCATATACACACGGAAAAACTTGTATATTATATTGTACAGACGAATGTATAATGTGTATCATGCACATATATGAGTGCATTTGAAGAAAACGGTACTTTTTGTAAGACATAACATTTTTTCTCTACATTCGGAAGCCACATCACAAAGTATATAATATATAATCCAAATCAAAAGTGGGAGAAAATAACAATGTCTTATAGAAATAAACAAGTCAAAGTTTATGAAATAAAAAACTACACAAACAATCTCAAGATTTGGTAATATAAATCTACTTCTCGCCACTGAAATTGTAAAAGACTACCACAAGGAGGACATCTCATTAAGATGTGCCATGAAGATTGATATAGCAAAAGCTTTCGATTCTGTTCAGTGGCCATTTCTCTTGAATACCCTTCGAGCCTTGAACATGCCGGAGCAATTTATCCATTGGATTGAGCTCTGTGTGTGCACGCCTTCGTTTTCAGTACAAGTAAATGGGGAACTAGCGGGTTTCTTTCAAAGCAAGAGGGGGCTGAGGCAGGGTTGTGCACTATCGCCATACCTCTTTGTCATATGCATGAATGTATTATCAAATATGCTTGACAAGGCAGTAGAAAGAAAAGAAATAGGGTACCATCCGAGATGTCGGAACATCCTCTTGACACATTTATGCTTTGCTGATGATCTGCTTGTCTTCACTGATGGCACACGAAGGTCTATTGCAGGTATTCTTAGGATCTTTGCAGACTTTGAAGTGATATCGGGTCTGAAAATCAACTTGGAGAAAACAGTTCTCTACATGGCAGGTCCAACAGTGGAACAAGAAGCAGAGACCCTCGCAAGCTTCCCCTTCGCCTCAGGACAGCTTCCAGTCCGCTACTTAGGTCTTCCCCTCCTCACAAAGAGAATGACAGTAAGTGACTACATGCCATTGGTGGAAAAGATAAGAAAGCGCATGAGCTCGTGGACTGGTCGTTTCCTTTCCCATGCAGGGCGGCTACAGCTGATCAACTCGGTAATCATGAGTCTAGCAAACTTCTGGCTAGCGGCTTTTCGACTCCCAGGTAGTTGTTTGAAGGAAATAGAAAGTCTATGCGCAGCCTTTCTCTGGTCAGGCCCTGTTTTAAAACCTACAAAAGCAAAAGTGAGCTGGCAAGACATTTGCTTACCAAAGAATGAAGGAGGCTTGGGAATCAGGTCTTTAAAGGAGATAAACAAAGTTCACTGCCTGAAGCTAATCTGGAGAATATCATCTGCTAGATCCTCCTTGTGGGTCAAGTGGATACATTGTTATTTGATAAGGAAAGGGTCTTTCTGGTCGATCTCAGTTAAGACAAATTTGGGGTCTTGGATATGGAAGAAGATTCTACGAATGAGAGACATAGCAAGGCAATTTCTGCGTATAGATGTCAGAAATGGGAACCATACATCCTTTTGGTATGATGTCTGGTCGCAGATTGGTTGCCTAAAGGAAGCCGTAGGTGATAGAGGTAAAATAGCGCTTGGTATTGTGGAAAATGCTACGATGGCAGATGTCCTCTCAAATAACAGGAGGCGAAGACATAGAGAGCGCATTCTAAATGATATAGAGGAAGACATAAATAAATTGCGCATTGGAGGGTTAAGGGACATGGATGATGTCCCGTTATGGAGAAGCGAAGAAGGAAAATTTGGAAACCGATTCTCCACTAAAAAGACATGGCATCAGCTGAGGACGAGGCAATCTATCTGTCCTTGGAGCAGAGGCATATGGTTCCCCGAGTCCACCCCGAAATACTCATTTATGATCTGGATTGCAATAAAGAACAGGTTGCAAACAGGAGATAAAATGCAAGCTTGGAATGCTACCATAAACGCAGAGTGTACTCTATGTCATGAAGTGCAAGAGACTTGCCATCATCTCTTTTTCCAATGTACCTACTCATCTAAGGTTTGGAAATCATTGGTACAAGGGCTTCTCAAAGATGGCTTTACCACAGACTGGAATACCATTATCACTATAATATCTGGCTCGACCTTTCCTGCCACAGAATTGTTCCTTATCAGATACTCCCTGCAGGCAGCAGTTCACAGTATCTGGAGGGAAAGAAACTCGAGGAGACATGGTGAAGAACCAAAGGATGCCATTACTCTGAGCAAACTCGTTGATAAAACGATCAGATTGCATCTGCTTGCAGTCAAAGCAAGAGGCCACGCCTACTTGGAGAGAAGTCTGCGTACTTGGTTTGGCACGAGAGAAGATCTAACACCATCGTAATAGGTGGTTAGAATCTTTTATTTTTATTGCCTTATGAGTTCATATTCATAAGTAAAACAGAAGCACAAGATGTAACACAGTTTTTGTTTGATTATAATTTTACTTTCATTCAAAAAAAAAAAATAATGTGACACAGATCAGTCTGATTTAGCCCTATAATAGACCTCACAAAATGGTCAAACAAGTGACCGGTTGATTTTGTAGTCTACATCTCTACGAATTAAATATTTATGTCTTTAGGAGCTATTCATAAACTCAAGAACGTACTGATATTTAATGTAGAGTTGTCTCTTTAGGTATAGTTGAACAATCTACGGTCAGAAACTTGAATTGTTTGATTCCAAAATCATATAAAAGAAATTAAACAAATATATAAAATCTAAATAGAGAGTGAAGTGAGAAGCGAAGAGAGTGGGGGAGAAAATAAAACAAAAAGAGTCAGAGGGTTTCTTTCTCTCTCAACGTATGAATCCCGTCGTCTCCGGGGTACCAAAATCAGAGCATCCGATTTTTATTTATTTTAAATGTATTTTATATGTTTTGTTTTTGTTATTTTCTCTTATTATTTATTTATTTTTATTTTTTTGATCAAATTATTTATTTATTTAACTTTGGCTTTTGCTTTGACTAAAGATTTAGATAGGACAGAAGAGAGCGACCCTTTATTCTTTCTCCTCTTGTACTCTTCTCCAACATTTTAATTAGTATTATTCTTCATCATAATCTGTGAACATGTATTATTTTATATTCCAATGGGTTTCTGATTTAGTACTCAAAATGATAAGGTTTATTAATCTATCTTTTTGTTCGATATGTTTATAGAATCTGTATGCATCATAAAGAAACAAGCCCCAAACACATATCGTTATGTTTTATCTATGAAAATGATCAATTATAACGTACTAATTTACATCAAATTTCCATCTATTATATAAATAAAATTATTTGTCAATAGTAGTTCAGTTATTTTAGCTGTAAAAACTGAAGTGTCAATACTCAATAATAAAATACTAATGACTAGCTAGTTATTTTAGCTGAATCAATTAATGTAGTTGTAAAATATTTTATATTGGTACTTTGCTTGGTGAAAGAAGGGTTAAAATGACAAATTTAAGATATAATAAAATAAAAACTTGCACTATTTGGAATACAACGAATTACAATATTACCCTTTATCAACTATCGTTTTCCAAGATATACTCTCGAGGAACAACATCTCATACATACACACACATGTACATACGCACACACTATCTCTCTTTCTTACTTATTTTATTTTTCCTGAATTTAGTTTTATTCCTTTTTTCTCTTCTGCGTTTGATTCACAACACACATACCTATCTCTCTCTTCTCCTTCTTTTTCTATCTCTCTCTGCGTCTTACTTTGAGCATGTTTGTTTCTTCAAGAAAATTATTATTACTCAACTTTTCTCTCTTCTCTTCCTTCTTAGTCCTCTTCAAAGCTCTTCTTTAACTTCACCTCCCCTCACTTTCTCATTTCCTTTTGAGATATAGAGAAAAAAATCCAAATCTTTCAGACACCCTTTTGACTTCTTTGCTCAAAGAATCTCTTTTATTTTTCCCTTAGAAAAATAATTTTAAATTCAGAAGCAAAACCCTTAAGAGAAAGAAATACAAGTAATCACCCATCATCATCATCATCATCATCATCATCATCATCAGTAGCAGAAGGAATAGCAAGAGAGGTTCTTAAAAGGTTGCTTAATCATGTCCATGGAAGGAGTTTTTCTAGAGAAACCAACATCAAACACAACTACAACTCTCCCTGATCTATCTCTCAACATAAGTCTCCCAGATACTCATCACAACGAGTCTTCCAAAGAACTTTCAAGAAGATCATCCCAAACCGACAACAACAGATCATCAAACTTTGAACTCTCCTTATCTCATCATAACAACCCTAGTTCGAATCCAAGCACAAGAATCATCCATTGTCCTGATAGAAGGAACCTCTATAACAACCACATCCTTAATGGTGGAAGTCTTCATCAAAGGGTTGATGAATCCGAGATTAATAATATCCACCGTCCGAT
The DNA here is from genome assembly GCF_000695525.1 of Brassica oleracea var. oleracea. Classification (NCBI taxonomy): domain Eukaryota; kingdom Viridiplantae; phylum Streptophyta; class Magnoliopsida; order Brassicales; family Brassicaceae; genus Brassica; species Brassica oleracea. Next base: position 3,988,318 of record NC_027750.1, on the reverse strand, counting down.
TAGAGGCATCCCGGTCTATCACAACCGTTCATTCCCTTTTCACCAACAAGCCTCTCCTTCTTCTTTGCCTTCTCTTGGAGGAGACTTCTCAATCTTAAACTCATCTTCCGGCTATAACAACGCCTACCGATTGTTCCAATCTTCCCCTAGGCTAAAAGGTGTTCCTATGCATCATCATAATCACTATGGAGTCGTTGGATCTTCAGATTCTTCTTATCCTCATCATCATAATCATCACCATCATGGGATGGTCAGATCAAGATTCTTGCCTAAGATGCCGACAAAGCGGAGCATGAGAGCTCCGAGGATGCGTTGGACGAGTAGCCTCCACGCACGGTTTGTTCACGCCGTTGAGCTTCTAGGCGGACATGAAAGTACACACGCATTTACATCATAATCACATTCTTAAGCTCTTTCCCTTTTTTATTTAATATATATTCTAAAAATGTGAAATAAAATTCTTGTTATTGTTGTTTTGAATATAGGAGCAACTCCAAAGTCAGTTCTTGAGCTCATGGATGTAAAAGACTTAACTTTAGCTCATGTGAAGAGCCATTTGCAGGTAGATCTACACTCCACTTCCGTGTTAATACAAATGAGAGAACCAAATGCTGTTTATGAATTTAGGTTTTTTCTCTCATATTCTTGTTGGTTCCTTTCCCCTAGTATGAGTCTAGTCAAGTTAGCTCATTACCAATTACTAAGATTCTCTAATTCGGGAAGTTCATTGTTTTCATCACCATCATGTCTCTCTCTCTCTCTCTCTCTCTCTTTTCTCATTTCCGTTGCACAAAAACAGCTTAATCAAGAAACTAGATATTTGTGAACATATTCAGAGCAATGAATAGTGTTGAAGTCTCTAAAGCTTGTGCTGAAACTCTGATGTCTTAATTTTGTTTTCTTGTTTTGTCTTTGCTTCCAGTTTAGTCATTTTCTGAAGAGATGGCACAATTGCCAAGAAACTGAATCAGTGATGAATTTAAAGGGAGAAAAGAGAGAGAGTGTGTAGGTTTAGCTTTAAGAGAATTGTTAAGCAAACTGAGATGATAGAATTTATTTTAATCATAATTCTTATTTTAAAATAAAATAGGAAGAGGGGACAAAAGTAGTCATCATTACTCAATGATAATAATACAATCTTTCAGACATCAACCTCGTGGTCTTAAAATCATAAATAAATAATTCAATGTACAACACTAGTCCCAAGACAAACCCAGAAAACCACACATTTGTATAAAGTTCATATGTGTCTGCATATATGTCTGCACATTCGTCAGCTGTTTCATATATTCAAAATAATACACTTGGTTTATCAGGATCGTTATCTGTTTGAAAAAAAGATCTTTGTCCGTTTATTTGTTTTTTTTGTATCCTTCATTAGATTTATTGATTTATTCCTTAGTTTTAGAGCTGTAATGCCTTTTACTCTTATTTTTTCTTGCAGATGTATCGAACTGTTAAGACCACTAACAAGCCTGCTGCTTCATCAGGTACGTATTATTCCGAACCTGACTTTACACATATATACTTATGCATATTCACATTTTTTAATAATGCTTTCCAATATGCTAAAGAGATAGAAAAAATATACAATAAAGCTTATGATTCGCCAATATTATCTAAGCATATTTTAGGTTCAGTATATAATTACTATACTAATTTATTGATCAAATAAGTTAAAATAAATTAATTTCAAGCTATATTTTGAATATGTGATTCGTATATAATATATTTAAACTGAGAAGCATTACTACTATTTTTACTAGTTAGTTCCAATACTATAACTATTTTCTTTTCCCAATTGAAAAATGCTAATAACTGGTCAGCTCAAGGCTTTATCTTTCTTACTAATTTTGATTGAAACCCTAAGTTTAAGTGATCAAAGTTCAAAGCAAACCAAACAAACCTTCATCTTGATCTTCTCTTATAAAACGAAAAATTTATATCAAATGACTACCTAGTAAACTACTAAATCATTGCCCTAAACGAGCTAGTACACTGAAATAAAGATCAATTATTTTTATATTCATATGGATTTTGCATTTTCGCTGTACACACAAAATATTTCATTTTTTAATCTCTTACTTGACACAATTTCCGAGGTTTGAAACATAGATTTTAGTCAAAGCCAAAAGCTGGAAAACATTTAAAGGAAAGCAATATCTTCACTGCACTGTCTTTGCCAAAAGCTTACAGTAGTTGTTTCCTTTTAAACAAGAACCCTTAAAGGGTAAGATAATTAAGATGAATCTTGATAAAAGTCTATAATTAATTTTCAGATGGGTCAGGAGAAGAAGAAATGGGCATAAATGGGAATGAAAGGGCACAATCTGACGATACTTCTCCTCATCAAGAAATTGACTTCCCTTCCACTACACAACCTCGTTGGAGTAACTCTTCAGGGTAAGTTTACACGTATTAAAATCTAATTACATACATATATATACGTGTATGTATCAAACGCACGATATGTTAGAATTAAGTGAGCTAGCGAAGTTATATAGGGTTTAGGGGTTCCCTTACCTAAGCGCTACTACTTCCAACCTAGTTAATATTAAAATTATTTAGTTATCCCAAAATATCTATTCCATCTAACAAAAATAGATTTTTGGTATAGGTCCTTATATAATAAAAAAAAAAACAAAGTTTGTTGGCAATTTTGACATAAAGATTGTGGGATCAATAGTAACATGCAAAACACGTTATTTGTGACTCCCATTTTTCTAGTATAAATCAACAACTATCGAGTTAAATGGTTTACCATTTTTCATTGGTTTCAACTTATGCATGGATAAGTAGAAAGATTCTTAATTTCATTATACATTTTTGTTCTTTAAACATACAACAGAGAGACATGGCCATTAAGTAACAACTGCGCAAGCGACATAGATACGGTGATCAGAACTTCATCAACATCAGTGATCTCTCACCACCAAAGAACCTCCCTTCAAAATCAGGTTCTAATAATAATTCTCATATAACCATGTATATATATACTTATCAAAAAAAAAACCCATGTATATATATTTAGTTATTGTTTTTCTTGTTTTTTTCTTAACAAAAAAAATCTAATTGAAATTAATTCGCAGGACCAAAGGTCAAACGATCAAGGAAAGAGGTGTGGAGATCTTAGTTGTAACAATCCAAGTTTGGAGTTCACATTAGGAAGACCCGATTGGCACGAGAAATGACTTTCTTGACCTATATATATATATATACTCAGAACATGTATGCAGACTGGAGTTATACCGTTGTGACGATGAATTTGTCAGCGGAAAAGTTGAAGAACGCATAGAGAGAGAGAGAGAGAGAGAGAGCCAAGACGCTCGAGAGTGTTGATTTTTGGAGAAATACATACTTTTGTAGGCTTTTCTTCTCAAGTTCCATTGATGATTTGATTATAAAGTGCATGATCAATGTATGAGTTTGTTTTTTTTATTTTTTTTTGGTTTTCCGGGGTTTAATGATTTCCCGAGGTTGATGTGGTGTGATCATAAGTTATATAGTTGGCGTGATCATAAGTTACACACAAAGTCTGGATTATTTTTTCTTGGAATGAAAGCCTCTTCGCGGTTTAGAGGGTTTCTAAGTTCTCTTTGAGTGTGTTGCAGCTGAAATGTAGAGAGAGATCTGAGTTGATAATTTTCTTATGTATACTCATCATTCCTTACGTACGTGAAACACAAATATATGCATATTCAAAATCCGAATGCAAATGATTACAATGATTCTTCTGATCAGCTTCTTCACAACAAGCTCAGTGAATGAACATTTATATAAACTTTCATTACAAACAAGCTTGACCAAAACTAGGGGTGTTTAACTACAAACTCTGTAGATACTTGTAATAATAAATAAAAAAGCTAAAGAGAAGGATTCTCTCTGGATGATTCGATGCCTACAACCTCTTGATCTTTGTCTTGATGAAGACTGAAACTGTTACCTGAAATGGCTAACCCCATCACTTGCTTCGCCAAGCGCAGGCTTCCTCTTGCTCCCAACCACACAAGATAGAAGAACCCAATCCAACCTGATCGATACCAAACTCATTGCATTCTCAGTACATAAACACAAAAGGAAGCAAATTGGAATATTTCATTTCAAGATTCCGAAACAGAACCAGAACAGAGTAATATAAACCTGAGGCAAATAAGATGGAAACAACAGCTGAAACTGTAGCAGTAGAGATGACGAAAGCAGCAACGGATAAGGCTCCGATGTAAGTAGCGGTCAAGGAGAGAAAGAAGATAGACAAGAAGCCACCAGCAACAGCAAGCGAAAACAAAAGAGAGATTATGATTGCGTTGGCTGTTGCAGCTAGAAAGAAGAGCATGAAGACAACCAAAGCTACTATTGTAAGAATCACTATTGTTCCTATCTGCAACAAAACAAGAAGTTTTGACTCACATGGGGTTCCAATAAAGTAGCCAAACTTTAACATGAGAAGAGGCAGTGATCATCAATTACAGTGATGACAAGCAGTGCACGAAGCGGGCTGCCACGACGAGTCCATTGGAGAATATCGCGTGAAGTTTTCCGAGAAGCTTCTCGAAGCTTCGGACCATAGTCAGCGACCGAGTTTCTTATTCGTTGAAGCAGAGAAGACGAGGAGGCATCCCTTGTTTTCGGATCCGGAAACAGAATCGAACCGATCATGATGCAAAGCAATGAGTAGAGGCTCTCTGAATCACCATTCATCATCCCTCCGCTGACGACGACTTCTCCGACATCATCATTGACAGCGTTGGCATTTGATTTCTTCTCTGTTTCGCCGTGAACTTGCGACATTTTCTTAGACTTTTCTGTGTGATTTAGAAACTAATGAATTGTTTGGATCTTGATTTAGGATTTGGATCAAGATAGAAAAAAGTTGAGATGGTAACAGATAATGGCGGACATATAAGAACAGAACAGAACAGCTGTTTCGTTTTTCGTTACGGCCAAGTGTAGCATGCAAAGCACCAACGTGGCCTTAATAAACCCATGATAACCGGATAGGACTGGATATGTATATCAAGAGCGTCTAACGAACGCGCTTTTAGCACGCGAGTGGCTCATTCTCTTTCTGTTAAGGTCCATTTGCTGTGCGGCTTTTTTTTGCCGCGCCAACTCAACCGTTTGTTACTTGTTTCGCACGGGTTCAATTTTCCCAATAGAAAGAAAACTGCGAATCGGATTACATCAAATATGCAGCCCGATGGGCCTTTATGCCAAGCCCATTTATTATATGCGTTCGAGTATTGTTATTAGTTTTCTTGCTTCAAAACATAATGGTCTTTTTATTCTTTGTTCAAAGCATTCTAAACAACATATAATAAACTTCATATCATTTGCCGGCAAAAGAAATACAAAACTCATATCCGAATCTGAAATATTAAATTACTAGTACATACTTCCGGGAAAACAAAGCTTATACATTAAACTATAGATATATGTTTTCAACATTAATTAGTCTGATTGATTCATGGTTTTTTCCATACCTCAAATATAAACTTAAAAAAAAACATAAAATTAGGTGATATATCATTGATATATAACTGACATTTTACTTTAATTAGTGAATAAACTCCAAAGCTGCATAGTAGGCGACGAGGACTGGTAAAGAGACCAACATCCCAAATATCACCCTACATTTATGATCACACAATTAAAACTGAATTATATATAATCACAAAAATATAAAATTATATTTGGTTTTCTAATTTAGACTTACGCTGTGCTTAGAACATCTGCATGTAATCCGTACTCCTTAGCAAAAATAAACGAAGTGATTGATTGTGGCAAAGCAGCCTGTAATTACATACTGATTCATAAGTAATTTATCACTTAACTCAAAACAAATTAAGTTTTTTCTCTTCTGAAAAGTGAAAAAGATGATGACAAAAAAAGTGAAAAGGCATCAAGTTTGTCTCCTATCTAGCTAGTGGGTGAAATGAATGATATATTGCAGTTTTCCAAATTGATTCGATATATGCTAATCAACATATATGTATGCTACTTAATCTATCAGACTATACACATATCAAACGTACGTCATTTAGAACAAGATTAAACTACAATATAACTGTTTCAGACTGAACATTTTGACTGAACATTTTATTTTCCTTTGCTTTGTATATATAGCTTATAAACAGAACAAGAAACGAAAACTTGATCAGACAAACCGGAACAAAAATACAAGAAATAGATAATGACCTGAATGATGGCGACGCGGAGAACATCTCCGTGGAGGCCAACCGCGATTGAACCAATGGCCATGGCGGCGGGTCCGGCAATAAATTTCAAGACCATCCCCATCGCAGTCAAGCTTGTTCCACATACTATCAACTTGTCTTGAAGTGCCATGAATATCCCTGGGCATATATATACATATATGTATGCTCAATTACTAGTTCCATATGGATATGTAATATATACATAGGTAGGTAATAAAACATAAATACACGTACCCATATTGAACATGGCAGTTCCTGTTCCTGCTTTTGACATTATAAGAATCGATCCCTCTATTATGCCCGGCATCTCAAAATGCCATCTATTTCAATCAATAAGTAAAATATTAAAGTCTTTGTTACAGATCATGTTGATCATATTGTTACTATTATACATACTAATAATCAAAACCCTAATCCCATTGTTTACAACACCTATTTAGTTAAGACTAGATTCTGGCCGGACATGATTGTTTCTTTGCATGTACGTTTGTGTTTATGTTACCTTGTTATAATTTCTAAGGACACTATAACTTGAAAAGGCTTAACGCAAATACAATAATCAACTGTGTTACATCACCATTTTATCATAGAGTGTAAGGCGCTAGACCGAAAAGTATTTTTGATGGTCTAAACTTCAAATTTTAGATTTTTCAGTCCGTTTAAACGGTTGCTTACATGTTAGAAATTGAGCTTAGTGTCTCCTGATCACACATACTTAACGCTTTGTTAAAACATTTCATAAAGCTAATATATATTTTAAAGATTTTTTTTTACCTGTTAGATATAAAAGCCCATGCGATTCCAAGGATACAAGAATAGCAATTCGGATTCGTTGCAAGCTTCAACCACACGACGGACATGACCTCAAGGAACGACTTCTCCTCTCTCACAACCACTGTTTCCTTTCTACCACCTTCGATATTGATGTCATCTACCTTATTATTACTACTAAAGCCGGCTCTTCTAAGCTCTAAGACAAACAACAAGAGTGTGAGCCACACGATTGCCTGAAACACTGAGGATTGAACCACGAGATCAACAGCCTCTTGTCCATACATCGCCTTTGCCAATGGCACACCCACCACAAGAGAGTTAGTAAGAGTGCATAGAGAGAAACTTGTAATGGACCAACAATAACTTCCTTTGCTGCTATATTTGGCCCAAAACGCTAAGACCGCAATTATGATGATCTTAGAGAGAACATCTGCTGCAATGAACCGGTAATTCATGTTGAATGGGTCGACATGAGCCGTGAACTCGATGGTGAAAAGTGGTAGGGTGAAATAGTAAACGAGTTGGTTTATGGCATCACATTGATCACGAGTGAAGATGTTCCACCATTTCACCGAACCATAGCCTGAGATTAGGGCAACATAGAGTGGAACCATTGCTTCGATGACCTTGTAAACATCTCCCCCACTTATCATGGTTTTACTAAAAAAATGGTATATATAATACAAAGCTTGTTCTCTGAACTTAGAAATTTGCAAGTATTTAAGCAACGAGAAAGAAACTGAAGCTTGTTAAGTTCTTTTGTAGATAGTGAATGTGGTAAGACATAACCAACATGTTCGTATTTATAGATACGATTGTTGTTTTTAACAAATGAAAAAAAAAAAAAAAAAAAAAAA